>NW_026585895.1:5538275-5549925 GCF_907164565.1 Psammomys obesus | reverse complement strand
ATACATACATACATACATACATACATACATACATACATACATACATAGAACTGGGCCTTGGGGTCCCTCCAGAGACTTAACCAAGGGCCATGCATGGAGAAGCCCTAAAACACCTGCTCAAATGTAGCCCATGGCAAGTCATTCTCCAAGTGGGTTTTCTAGTAAGGGGAGCAGGGGCTGTCTCTGGCATGAACTCAGTGGCTGGCTCTTTGATCACCTCCCCCTGAGGGAGGAGCAGCCTTGTTAGGCCACAGAGAAAGACAATGCAGCCAGTCCTGATGAGGCCTGATAGGCGAGGGTCAGATGGAAGGGGAGGAGGCCCTCCCCTATTAGTGAACTAGGGGAGGGGCATTGGGAGAGAAAAGGAAGGGAGGGTGGGATTGGGAGGAGACAAGGGAAGGAGCACACCAGGGATACAAATGAATAAATTGTAATAAACAATAATAATTAATAAAAAATGCAAAAAAGAAGCTCACATGATTGGTGTTGGTCCTTCCTTCAGATGAGATGCTGCTCTGTGTAGCCAGCAAAATGTGTTAGTATAACTGCCAAGGCCAGGAATGGATCTTTGTAATGCTTCACTCTATTCTAAAGGTCCTTATTGGTCTTTGGTAGCAAGCACATCTTTGGTAGCTAGCAGTTCATTCCCAGGCTAACCCCTGCCACAGGCAAACCTGCAGTATCAGGTGGATGGGGTCTGAAACTGACCTGTCCTTGTTATCAGAGCATATCCTCAGCTCTCAAAAATCCCCCAAACAGCTTCTGGAATTCTAAATGAAAGAGACGAATCTTCCAAAAATGTCTCCTACTCTTATGCAATCAAATCAAGACCGAGAAGAAAGAGAAGTCTCTGAATCTTCAAGGCTGAATCTTGTTAGTATTCCCAATTAAATATAATTCAATGATTTGTCAGAAGTAGCAGTACTGGAGCTAAGCATTTATCCTGAAAATAATGGTTGCCATGAATATATCTGCAAGATTTAAAAGGCCCACTGAAGTCAGTTCTTCCATAACAACAGCAAGGAAGAATATAACCCACAGACCTGCCACCCATTCCTGCATGACATTGCTCAAATTTCTAAGTTTTTGGGGTCAAATCTCTACTATTGATAACTGAATATGTTTATCACATGACTGTTTATTGCTAAGTTAGTTATATCTGCCTTACTTCTACAATGGACTCTGGTGAGACCAAAAGACAGAGAATGCTACATAGGACAGCAACAGCTGGCACACGGGGCATCATTACAACACCAGGGTACCGTTGTCAGCACTGCGGCTACGTAGGTGGGTTTCAGAGGCAGGATGCAGCCACAGAGCAATAATTCAGGGTTTAGTGATTCTGTGACTTTCCCTTTCATTCAGCTGTTCTGGTGAATAAACTTGGATTCAGTTACAAACTTGTATTTGTTCAGATGGCATGATAGTGGAAGTGACAGGGGAGAGCAAAGGAGAAGGACGGAAGGGAGGGGGTGACAATACAATAAAGTGCAGAGACAAATGTGTCCAATGAACTTTAGACACCTTGATGGAAATGGCCTCTTGCAACAGTGTGTACATTTTTTTTTTTCAAAAGAAAGGGGAAGAGGTGGAGAAATGGTTCAGAAGTTAAAAGCTGTTCTTACATAGGGCCTGGGTTTAGCTACCAGTGCCTACACATGAGGCAGCTAAAAACCACCTGTAACTCCAGGACCAGGAAATCAAACATGTCTTCTGGCCTCTGCAGGCACTGCTGCATACATGTGGTGCTCATACAGACACACAGATACATAAAATTAGATACCCAATAAGAGATTTTTAAATGCCTTGCAAGTTCAGGTTTGTATGATGGGGTTGACAGTCAGACTATTTCCAAGGCTCAAAGACACATTTCCAGCTTCATGGCTCAGCTGTATTTATGCATGCCCTAGGCATCCTGTCAGAGCTGTACTGCTCCTGAACAATGATTACACTTGTCTTCATCCAGTCTCTCTGTTAATTACCTCATGTGACCACGGTGAAAGAATGTTAAGATCTCTGCGCATCTGAAGTTTCACTTGTTTTGTTTCGTTAGCAGGCACACCATAAGTAAGAAATGGTTCCAATTAAGAAACTTCTACTTCTAGAACCAGCCAAAGTGTGTGCAAGCTGTGAATGGTTACTTAAGATAGATTCACACTTCTATCATATGTCAAACTAGGATAAACATAGCACCTATACCATAGGCCCATAGGAGACAATTAATTCAAAGCATTTAATACAGCAAGGGCTCAATCATTTAAAACTGGAAATTACTTCAGAGCCATATGCCAAAAGGGCTACACAGATTGTCAATAATAACCCCCGACTCAGAGCCTATAATCTTTCTACATGAAATATACCATTAATGTTATTTACGAGGAGACATGGAGAAATATTCTTATCCAAAATCTCATGTATTCAAAATATACCTGAGAAATGAGAAGTAAAAAGTGGATCCAAGTCATAAGCTTGTACCACAAAACATACAAATGCCTGTGAAAGCAATGGGTATGAACTAGAGCAGGCGTGACTGTCAACGGTAGATGGCTGCTGTGGCATGTACAGGGGCACTCTGGAGTCTCTTCATGTCTCGGTACTGCTATTCTTCTCCAGGGAGAGCCATGTTTCCCATGCTCCTGGGCAGTGGGTAAGGCATTTCTAACATGGTTAGAGAGCTTGCATCTTAGAAGCTTGCCACTGCCATCAGCAAGCACATGCAGGGAGATGCCCACGCTTCGAGGCCACACACACAGCACTCTCTCCCAGTCACTCACCCACACTCAGTAGAAAAGACAGAAGGAAGGTCAACTCCTTCCCAATGAGTCAGCTTTGTGCTGACACAGAACAGGCAGAGAATGAGAGCCAGAGTATGTCCTGGGAGATTGCAGTAGGGTACTGACAGAAGCAAATGACAAGAGTTAATGCATACGAATATTTTCTAACATATCTGCTAGTGTGGCAAATCCTGAGTGTACTAGTAGCACTTGGGCAGTTGAACAATATGTATGCAGAACAACCTAGACACTTGGAGATAGATTCGCCATGCTCCAAGGGCTGTTTTCATTTATTCAGAAGAATTGACTCTTTAATGCATAACCCAGGACAGTGGAGCTCATGAATTCTGGAGAGCTTTCATGACTGAGTTCATGCTCAGTTTTGTAGCCATTTATACTTGTAGAGGTATTCCTCAGTTCTAAATGTGTCTTCTTCATACAGTCCAACATAAAACCTTTCCAGATGTTATGATGTCTGGGAGCCTTGGAATATGTTCCAGCTATGCTCTAGTCCTGGGCTCACTCACAGAGGGAGTATCACATAAGCATGCCCTCTCACAGCAAGGTGACTTCCATGCTGGTTGGGGCGTGGTCTACACCACCTGTGACACATTCTATTCAAAAGTAAGACCCCAGCAGCACCGAGCCACGGCTCCTTTGTTCTTCTTTTCAGTAATAAACATTTGGTAAATTTCAGATATGGACCTTGGCATGCACAGGAGTCTTGGCCAGCTGCAGTCAGATAAACCTTAGGCTAAAGAGCCGCAGATGTAGTGAGAACACAGGAACATCTCAGAAGCCTGTGGTCAAGGCCTGAGCTTCACGTTCTGTGGCCTGAAAAGATGGAACCTAAAATGTTGCCCGTTAGAGACAGTTCTACATCTGCGCTTCTGAACATGTAATTTCTGGGGCTGGGAGTTACCCCGTCCTCCAGTCATACCTCCCTTGGCTTACTCGTCATTTTGAAAGCATGCTCATATACATTCACTGTTTATATGGTGATTTTGAACTTTTCCTGAGAGTTTGACTCACAAGGCAATCTGTGTGCCTCAAACACTAGGAACCCATGCAGGTGGTTGCGGCGTGTCGCAACTCTGCCTGCTGTGTGTATTTTTTTCTAGTTAGTCACACATCCTGTAACAGTTAAGGATGTCTGTGAGGAGAATATGAATTGTGATAGGACCGCTTTGAGCCTGACCTGCGGTGAACTTAAATGAGTAAAATATGCCCTGAGACAAAAATGCTCAGTGCATGAAGCAAGCACACTCATGCTCTCAAGGTGACAGGATACACTCAGCAGCCAGGAAAAGGGAGTTTATCCAATATATCCTGAGCGAAGCTCTTGGGTGGTTTGTTTTTCGGGCCCATTTGATTTGCCTGTAAGACTTGTTTGCTAGAAAAGACAGTAGACCAGAAGCAGAAACTAGAAGAAACCATATTTTGTTATGATATATAGGATATATCCTATATCCTGGTAGGACAGATAGGGTTTAACACAGGCTGTAGTTAGCATTCCAAAGTGATGTTTTAAGACAAATTATATTTCATTTTCTTTGATAAACTTTAGTTATAGCCAAAGAAACAGTATTTTTTCCAAGTTTGACTTAATATGGGGGAAAAAAAACACCAGCAGAGCACGATAGCACATGCTTGTAATCCCAGCACTTAGGGAGGCAGAGGCAGGAGGATCACTGTGAGTTCGAGACCAGCCTCTAAGTCAGTTCATAATCACCTATCTAATATAGATTTTTTTTTCTGCCAATAATCTCAACACTGGTATATGACGTGGGTTCTGGAAACAAAGCACCACAGAGCTGGTGTCTTAGAAAAAGAGACATTTGTTGTCTCAGTTGTGGAGGCTGTCCATCTGAAGAAGTGCCTCCAGGACTGTGCTGCCTCTGCATGCTCGAAGGAAGGCTCTGTTCTTGGACTGCCTCTAAATGCCATCTCATTCCCGGTTTATGGCAGTGTCACTCTGAGCTCCACATGCTGTTCCTGAGTGCCAGGCTCTAAGTTCAAGTTCTCCTTTTTAGAAGGACACTAGCTCTATTGGACCAGGGGCTTGCCCTGCTCAGAATAACCCCTGCTTTACTGTTTACATCTGCAACAGTGATGTGTCCAAATAAGGTTACACTTGGAGAGACAGTGGCTTCAGATTATGAAGGACAAAATTCAGCCCATAGCAAACCACGTACAAAGACTTGGCCACCGCTGCAGAAAGAGCTGTTCTTCCGGTTGGTGGGTCTCTGCTGAGGCTTCCTTCTTTGAACTATATGACATACTCAAACCAGCATTCCAGACCAGAGCATGTCAAAATTAAAACAGTGGCATAGCTCTGGAGTGGACTAAGTGTAGAGAGTTCCCAAAGGTTAGTTGTCTTTCTAGAAAGACCTTACTTTGCTTCCTGAAATGCTCACCTTCCTTCAATGCACCCCTAGTTCTTTCGGCGCACATCAAGCGTGCTTTCTAAAACTTCTCATTTCCTCGTCAGCCTTATGACAAGCCTTAAGGAAGGAAGAATTGGAAAACATCCAGACAAATAAAAATGTTATTTTAGTAAACTTATTTGAAATATATTTAGATTTTGTTTGCCACCGATTTTCATTGTGTAACCCTGGCTATCCTGGAACTCGGAGGTCTACCTGTCTCTGACTCCAACATGCTAGGATTTAAGATATGCACCCCCACCTCAAGCTTCATTGTCCCTTAAAAAAAAGATAATCCTTCAATGCTTGAGGAATCTTCATATTTCTTCAAAGGTGGGCACATACAATTCAAGTTGTTTACTATAAAAAAAATGAAAATTTACCCAGTATTTATTTGCCCAAGTACTGGAAGTTGACTCTAAGTCATATATTATATAGAGAGTTTAGGTTCCATGTTAACTTTAGTAAGAGAAGAACCTATATAAGGTTTCTTCTTTTGGATAGTATTGTTAACTGTGGGATAAAATACACAGTTGAGGAAAAAAGACTGAAGTTTCAACCGTCGCATTTTAAAAAGAAAATTGAGTCTAGCTAGGAAGTGAATAATGCATTAGGCTTAGTCTATGTGTGTGCCTACATGAGGCTTTGTGTTCTATGCATAAATAGGACAGAAGAGGACGTCAAATCCTATGGAACTGATGGTTCCTAGTGGTTGTGAGCAACCTGATGTGGCTGTAAGAATAGGACTGGGGTCCTCTCCAGGAGCAAAAAGTGTTCTTAACACTGAGCCATCTCACCAACCCCAATGCATTTCAATTTTTAAACCTCACATTAAACTCAGAATCCTATAGTCCACCTCACTGATCACACTCTCCCAAGTACAAACCAGATGGGATGATGGGTCTTTGCTTTAGATGGTTGGCATAATTGAGGTTTTCTAACAAGGTATTCTGGCACAAGAAAGAAGACCCTAATTAGCAAGTACCCTTGTTAACCTTGAAATTATTGTCTGCTCCGATCCTGTGAGGTTTCTTTCAATAAATGGACCATTTGTTCAGATCACTTCTGTTTTCCAAGTTGATGTAATTCCAAAACTGGCTTCAAGGCTTTGCATATTTTACCTTCCCCTTGAGTCTAGTAAAGGCACAAAGATGCGTTGTTGAGACATAGACTTTTGCTCTCGGCAACTCTCCTTCATTTTTCTTCTTATAAGACATTCAGTATTTAAGTGTCCTTTCTTTCAGTAATATATCGGAGCACTCTCAATAAAGGCTATACCTTCCCCTGGAGGCTATAAATAGGGTCAGCTATATGAAATGCGAGTGTCTGGTAGTGGTACCTGGGCTTCCTTTTCTTCTAGTTTTCAACAGCTGAGATGCTGAGGGCTAGCCCAGAAGACCAACAGAAGTAAGGCCTGGAGTCCTGCACATGAAGTTGAGTCTATCCCTGATGCGTCAAGCTTGTAGGGACTCAGTCCAGTCTTGGTCCAAAGGTGATCAGCACTCTACCTGCTTCTGATACAGCACCAGGATGAAGAAAAATATGGCTTGAAAATTTGGCACGAACATTTGCCTAAGGTGTTCCCTTGAGATTTTAGATGCTCTAGATGGGTCTTGAAGTCAACTCAATGTGTGTCACAGTCTCTGAGCAGGTGCATTTGTAGTATCAAGGAGTTGGCAAGTTCTCTCTGCATGCCTTCTCCTCCTCCTCCTGCTAGCTTGCCCAAAGAAGGCCTCAACTAAAGGCTACTCAGTATCATTTTTGCTAATAAACAAATTTCCTTTCACTGTTTGTCCCTAGGAGCCTAACACTTCTGAAATAAATAAAATGTCAGTGTCTGGAAATAAGCATCTTTATGTTACTGTCTTCCCTCCTTAGAAAGCATGTTCATTTGGAGGATTTGGGGATCCCATGCCATTTGTTGGTTATATACCTTTATATACCAATAAATAAGTATGTAGCAGAAGGACATCTCAAGAAAGTGAACATAGTTAGAGATTTGTCTTTGCTGAGTGGTTTCTCTGCATCAGATGCTGAGGTTAGCATTGTGTGTGCAGTGACTGCTGTTAGACTTTATGGCAGCATTCTATGGCTGTGGGGGCCGAAATTCACCTTTAGCACAGGCCTGCAAGTCAAAAAGGAAAGCTCTTAGCAGCTGTGTTATATTGGCCTCCACAATAGCGAGGGAGACAAAGAGCTGCAAATCAGTGACTAAACAGTGATTAGAGGGGTGTCCCTTCCGCTTATTGACAATAAACCACTGAAGTCCTGGGTTGCGATTACACGCTGTCCTGGCCCCTGACTGCATGCTTGCCTGACAGCTGCAGGAGAGACTAACTTCTGCAGAATGCCACTGTGAGGAGAGTGCTCAGGCTGGTTCCATGTCCAGACCCTCCTGGGATTTGTAATGTCAAACATTTCAGTCAGTTTCCTCCCTCTCCATGGTGAAGATTCCAGGACTCCAGCAAGTTGGTCTGGGCCAGGAAGAGTTGGCTCATTAAGCACCTGACTACAGTTTTGTGGGCTTAGGGTCTTCCTTCAAGGATCCACAACAAGACTCCTGCCCTGGGGGTAATATACACTTCTTCTGAATTCAGGTAGCTAGCTCTGACCCGACGCTGGCAAAGGGAACAACACAGACAGCTGTGGACTCAAGGCTGAATGATGCGATACTGATTGTCATTATGTTGTGAGTGAGACATGTGACATGAAAACCTTGAGACTGTCTGAATCTCCACACTTTTTCAGATATTAATTTTCATTAACAAAGACTTTTAAAGATACAGAATATGTAAAAATAGACTATATCATTGTATAAAATGCATCATGACACTAAGCTGTTGTTGTTAACATCTAGTCTTTTGTTTTCTAGTCTTATTATTTATGTGTGTTTACATACGATTATTGTTTTTACCTTTTACCTAAGCCATGTAACAAGTCATAAATTTCATAATAAAAATAACTTGCATACAATACCATTGTGAGGGTAATTTGGCACCAGCATTTCCACCTATTGAGAGACTATTAACATGGTCAGCTTAGTCAGGTGTGGTTGGTTCCTTTGATTTCGCTGATGCAGTGAATGTTTTGCTTATACGTAATAATCATTAATAATCATTACCATCATCACTGAGCTACTGAGTAATTCTGAAAAAAAATATATATATATATACATATATATATATATATATATAACTGGGGAAAGCTCTAATTACTCTCCACTTATTAACTTCATTAATACCCTAAACTGCATGATTTACTGCCATATGTCATTGCGGGGGAAACTAAAATGGTTTCCTCCACTGTCACTGTTATGCATAGAATATAGAATAAGAATCCCAGCAGACTGGGCCCAAAGCCTGCACATATCTCCACTATATTTAAACAGGCCACTTAACACTGCAATGGTTTCCTTTCCCAGGGTTTTTCATTTTAATTTATCATAATTCAGTCTGTGTATATTTGAATGTGATATTTCTCATTAATTATATAACTTTTATTTACAAATCTCATTTTCACATTTAATATATTTTTGGAAGGTCAAAGAAACTGTGACTCAAACTGGAATAGACCAAATTCAGCCTAAATCAGAGCTGCTCGAAGCTCACCTTGAGGCATGAGTTGCTTAGCCCCACCCCGTCTCTGATGCTCCAAGTCTGTAAGAAGTTTCTAGAATTTGCCACTCTAAGAGGATCACACATGAGGCTTGTGCTACGTGTCTAGCACTAAACCTTGAGAAATCTCATTGTCCTTCAAAGCCAAGATTCGTTCAGCCTTGGGTTGGCTGAATCCTGTTGCCCCAGCTCCATTTCTTTGCAGTTTTGTTCTTGAAGCACCTTCCTATGCTATCGGCACTAGTTTCATGTGTTGGCTCTAAATGCAAAAAGGGAGTATCCAAGACAAAGAAATCTAGCTCTTTTATTAATTTTCATAAGGACAAAAAGTACTTACCAAACTTCCAAAAACTCTCTTCTGGGTTAGCATTAATACTATATTCCTTCTCCATTCTGAAAAAAAAAATGCTAATAGTGGGGAGAGTCCCCTTTGCTGATTGGCCTATGCCTGTGTTACTTGACTAAGCACAGTCAAGAAGCATAGGATGTTTTGTGTCAGCGACTAGGAGAAGTCCTTACTTAAACGAAGAATGAGACCTCTAATTCTAATCTTCCCTTCTAAATTTTTAGCTCAAAGCACATTAAAAAAAAATAAAGGAAAAGGGAAGAAAGACAGCATTCTTCATTCTAGAGAATGCTTCAGAATCTACTTGGTGGTACATGCCTTTAATCCCAGAATTTAGGAGACAGAGGCAGGGGAATAGCTGGGAGTTCAAGGCCAGCCTAGTCTTCAGAGTGAGTTCCAGGACAGCCAAAGCTATACAGAAAAACCGTGACTCAAAAAACCAAAAAAGAAAACAAAATAAACAAACAAAAAAAAAAACTGTAGCCTATAAATTTTACCTCACTAAACAAACTTTAAAGCTAATAGTTTAAAGCTACTTATTACCAATAATGATGATATTACATTTTCCGTGATCAGATAAGTGTATGTTTTAAAGCATTTGCTTAACATTTATTTGCTGTGTGCATGTGTGTACATATGTGCGAACATACACTTGCCATAGCACATGGAGGTCAGAGGACAATACGTAGGGTCCACTTCTCTCCTTCCAACACATGGGGTGCCGGGGTTGAACTCAAGTCATCAGATTTGGCCGTGAGCACATTTCTCCCCGGAGTCATCTGACTGCTCTGCAGTACATGCTTTCAAACAGTAACAGCAAACAGGATTTTTTTCCTCCTAAACAGAACAAGTACCTGCCTCGGTCCATTCTTCCGTCAGCAGTGGAGACTGAGCTTAGGGCCTTGCTGTCTGGGCAAACACTCTGCCACTGAGTTCCATCCCAGTCCAGTCTGAAATCTCAGGTTAGTGATAGAGTTATCACTAATATGTAGGGTAGGGTAGGTTACTAGTAGCCGTACTTCATAAGCATCGTCTAATTGTATACACTTTCCAGCCAGGCCTAGTTGGACTACATTATTATTGTGTTATATAAAAACAAGATTTATATGGCATTTATGCTGATATTAGATAGCAGTGCATCTTATCTAATTTATGTTACTATCACAGTACACTTTTTATAACTACATACTATATGCCTTACTGTAACTCACAGTACTAATTTGTTTCAGAAATTATCCCTATGAAGGATATATACAAAATAATAATTAATGTTAAGGATCCAGGTTAATATTTATGGTTGCTTTCATACACAGTTTATTTCATTAAGCCTATATGTAAGTGCTTACTATGTAAAAGACATATGTATCATATATAATATCATTCACGTAATACATGCTTATGAATTTATTTTACATAGGTGTATATATGTCTACACACATACACACAAAGTTAAAAAGTGAGAGAAAATAATTTCCATAAGGCTCTTAATATAATGTTTATCTCATAATACCTGATAATATTAACTTTTATTGATATTTCTGTTTAGTCCAATATAGTAGCTATTTATTGAAGAACTATAGTGAACCATTGTTAAAGGAAATAAGTACTTATTTATACAAATAGGCATTATTAAAGAGCACATAATAAACACCAGATCCTCTAACACCAGCTATTCTCAATATACTCATTAGAGGTAATTTCTCAAGCTAATTAGTCATGTAAGTTATTTCTTGATAGCAGTAAAGGGAGCTAAGGATGCCAAAATCAACAGCCCATTTCAAAGGCTTCCAGGTTCTCTGTAACAAAGGCTGAGTAAGCCATGACTCACAATCTGGAAATTTCTATTTGAGGGCTTTGTTATCTCCCTTCACATCTAGGGTGTGGGAAAGACTGGTAGCAGTTCTGTTCCGTTTCCAGAACTCACAAAGCCAAAGCGAGGGAGAAGTGCGCAATTCAAGTTCTTCTGAAGCAGTTTTTTCTTACCCAGGGAGTAGGAACATACTTGGGACTACATGAGCAACGGTGAGCATTAACAATCTCCCCCAGTGTCTGGTTGAGTCAGCCTCACTTTACAGACCACAAACTTACCTCTTTTGTCTCCCAAACAGCCACTACAGAGTGCTTACTACTCTGATCTCTTTTTTATTTATTTGAGGGGTGGGGTGGATGAGGCTCCATTTTGAATCAGAAAGTGTTGTAAATTGAGAGATAATGGTTTTCCATTGGCCCAGAAAGATTAAATTGTTACTGCCATGAACTCTTGTAGTCCTGTGGCCTTGGGCAATGTCTTACCAGTTCTGAACCAGTTTTCTGTGTTTTAAAACAGTGATATTTTCTACTTGGTGGATCTTTTAGGAAGAATGAATTATACTGCAAATGGAAAAGAACCATCTCAGTGCCTAGCACAGGTAGGTTGTCTAGAAAGAAAGAAGGAAGGAAGGAAGGAAGGAAGGAAGGAAGGAAGGAAGGAAGGAAGGAAGGAAGGAAGGA
>NW_026585895.1:5505149-5538265 GCF_907164565.1 Psammomys obesus | reverse complement strand
GGAAGGAAGGAAGGAAGGAAGGAAGGAAGGAAGGAAGGAAGGAAGGAGGGAAGGAGGGAGGGAGGGAGGGAGGGAGGGAGGGAGGGAGGGAGGGAGGGAAAGAAAGAAAGAAAGAAAAGAAAGAGAAAACGAAGCCGCCAGAAAGGGGGTTTGGGAGACAGTTCATTGTGTGAAGTCCCTGTCATGCAACCATGAGGAACTTAGTTCAAATCCAAGCAACCATGTAAGTGACAGGCTGATGTGGTGCCCTGTTTGTAACCTTAGAACTTGAGAGGCAAAGACAGTGGATCCTCAGAGCAAAGTGGCTAGCTAGATTGTGAAACAGGTGAGCACTGAGTTCAAATGAGAGACCCTGCCTCAGAAATAGATAATGGTTGAGAAAGGTACCTATCAACCTCTGCTCTCTACATACATGCATACATATGTATAAATATCTGCACACATGCACTCACAAACAAGCAAACACACACAGACACATGCAAAGAAAAAGTACTAGTCAGTTTATGCCATGCTAAATACTGCTCACATTCTGATGACCATAAAATTTACATTTGAAAGGCTTTTTAAGAGAAAAAAAAATACTGCCCTATGACTAGTGAGCCCAGCTAAGGACAACAGGTCAGACAAGGACTACGTGAGCAAATCTGAAGGCATGCTCACTCTAATTCCAGCCATGCTGCTCTACTGATGGGTCTGAGAGGAGGCGTGAGAGCTACTTTTGAAATCAAAATTGTGCAATCACTTAAACATCCTATTGGTGTCAGCATGGAAAGCTCAAGGATCCTTCAGTTCACGGTCCTCACTGGATAGTGCACACAGTACAGATTATGGGACATGGCAGAGTGGAAAAGAGTATGTGACCTGCTTCTCTTCTCCCCTCTTCTACACCCCATGAGCTGAAGGAAACCCAAGTTTACTTCTTGACTGAAGAGAGCCACAGCACTTAGAACCCAAAAACCACCATCTACTCCAGACATCACTGAAGTGTACCCTGAATTAGTGGGCTGAAGGAGGGGAGGAGGCTTCATCCAGGCATGCTTTAGAGTTCTGCAATTACAGCTCATGGCCGAGACAGCATTTCCTCCTTTTTGCCTATCATTTAATCCAAAATATATTTTCATGAACATTTGATGCCATTCAACACAATGGAAAATTCTGAGGTAGGGGCAAATATTTCTGTATCCTGATTTATTACCTGGAAATAATATGGGTATAAAACAGAGACTAGGACAAGTGTCAGTTTTAAATAATTTTTATATTTTCTAAAATTTTTCTACATGGCTTCAGACACTCACTGACTTCATTTGGGCGGTTAGAACTTACTGCATGCTTGCCTCATATCCTTACTAGGAAAACAAAAGCCATGTAATACTCCTTCTACTTCACGGGTGTGTTGTGAAGGTTGGATAATAGAAGGCACATAAAATGCTGACTGCCAACAAGCTACAAAGCAAGTATCTGATTAATATTAATTGTTGTTCCCATTATTGTGATGTTGCAAAATACTAAATCCAAAGTCACGACTCATCAAAAATGTCTCAGGAAAATATTTCAAATCCATCAATCAATACTAAGGATTCTTTGAACTTAAGAGTTTACATGACATATACAACTTAGAAATTTGTTTTAAGTCTTTAACAAAAAGGTAGAAGTGGGTTTTAGTTTCTCAATTTCCTAACACTTTTGTTTCTGAAGTGTTTGTGAGCATGTGGTGTCAGAGTTTCCTGCTGTTTTCTCCTCTTCTTTTCTGTGGCTATTCTGTATATCATTCAGAAATCCAACTGCCTATCTACTCAGGAATCAGCATGGCCTGGTACTTCCTCCTGAATTTATTCCTTGACTGACACACCTCGGCAGGAATTCCTGTGAGTTTTGAGCTAATTCTCCTTATCAAATGCACCTCTTATCATGTCAACCTTCTGCCTAAATCTTCTCATGGCTTGGCCTGCTAGTACAACCAATTGATTTTTCCTCTGAGTGTAAATTTTATTTAAATATACGGCAACATATAAATCATCCTAACATCTCATGTTTCTCCTCTAAAACGTGTAAATGGCGTAGGGAAAAAGAACTTGAATTAGAAGCTGTCTTTGAGATATTATCAGATTTAACACCCTCTGACTGACTCTATGATCCAGGCTAGAAAAGCCCAGGAAAAGAAGAACATCTATTTAATCTGGCATATGGAAGTTTTTCATATTTTAAGTTTAATGTTATTACTTAACATTTGTGAGATATTTGAGAAAAATGAAACTTGAAATACTCTTAGGGTATTCTGGCCTTTCTAATTATAGTTCATGGCTAGAGAAAGCAGGTACTACATTTTCCAACTATGATCATAAATTTTCCTTTTTCTATACTGTGAGTGAAAAAAATTATCTAATGAAGTGAGAACAGTCCTCAAACTGTTCAGCCTGGCATGTAACCAGGGAAGATCATTCTGGATACACCATCACCAAAGAAGGGATTGAAAGGCAAAGAAACAGCAAGAAAACATCTGTGAAGACAGTCTAGCTGTGTGTTCTTTACATGCAGGCACCTCAAGATGTTTTTCTCGGCCTGGACTCGAGCTTTAAAAGCATCTGTGGATACTCAGTGATTCCCCACACATGATATCGTATCACCAGTTAGAATGTGGCCACACGATGCCTGCTTTGCTGAAGACGCCTTGAACTTTTAGTATGGCGAGATGCAGGAGCAGCCCTCCTCCCCTTCTAGATATTGGCATTCTCCGGAGTCTCTCCTTGACTACTGCCCTCTCATTTTGCCATATCTCTGCCAGGGTGGATCATCTACACTTAGGGCTTAAAACACACTGACACACCTAGTGCTTCACATCTGCAAACATGGTTTACAAAGCCATTCCCAGCTTTTGGCTCAGACAGCCACGTTTCTCAGAAATACATACCTGGCTGTGTTGAGGCCGTTTCAATTAAATTATCTAGGAATGGTAGTCAGCCATCACCACCTTTTCAGCTCAGTTTTTTTTCCTTAAATATTCTCCATATCCATTAGGGGTTCCACTATCTATATACTTCAGAATTAATGTCCTAAAGTACTTCTTATTTGTGTCACTGCTGACACCATCTTTGTAGGAACTTCCATTAATTCTGAACCTAACTATCACATCGTTCTTAATTGCTTTCCTTTAATCAGCTAACTCCTGATGGAATGCCTCTCTGGTCATGTCAACTCTGCCTGGATTGGCTTTCTAGCTTCAAAATAGTTTGTCTGGCCTCCTAACATGCCTCAAAGCTTTCATGATTTGGCCCTTGTTCTCCTTGTCTCATGCTGACTGCTTGTTCCTATTTTAGTCATGCTAATTTATTTTTAGATCTTCACACCAACCTCTCTTCCCATCCCTCACAATGCCTGTCCTACTTAGGACCTAAATTCCATTCTAAAATGACTGACATTTTTCATCTTACTCAGTTTAAGTTGCATTTTTTCAGAAAATTCTCCCAGGCTCCTAGATGACTGAGTAGCAAAGTTCCTTAAGCATGTTCTGTCATTAATCCTGGTTTTGTTTTTATGACAGTTATTTATGTCACTGCTGTCTTCCTCACTGGACTTTGAGTTGTGTAAATCCCCAGTATCTAGCCTAAAACAAGGGTACTTACTAGAATCCCAGCAAATCACTGTGGATGAATGCATGGACAAAGGCTCTGCCCTTGCATATGTTTGCATGTTTGAGATTTTCTAGAGAATGGCTAAGCAGCAAAGGTTAGCTTCTCCCAGATAGTTCTTAAAATGCAGCTATCAGGGATAGACAGGTGCTTGGATGGCACTCCTGTAACCTGCCTGTGGGCACAGGAGCAGTGTTGGAGATATATTACTTTGGAATGGGCTGCTCAACTCTGCATTTTGACTGGGTTTTGGTTTTCTGGAATGGCTTCCATCTGTCGCAAATGGAAGTTTTCTTGATGAGGGGTTAGGATTACACTTACCTGTGGACATAAAGGTAAGTGTTTAAAATGTAGTTGGGGGATTTTTCTGGTTTAGTAAAGTGGCAGTTGTAGGTTAGCCTCCGAGACCTATGACTTCATTAGCCTGGGGTGGTTGGCTAGGGTTCCCTCTTGTTGGGTGGGTCTTAAGTCTAACTACAGAGCTGTCGATCACTATAGAAGACACAACTCCTGTACCTAGAGCTCAAGGATTACAGCTGAAAAGGGGGCGGAAAGATTGTAGGAACCAGAGGAACAGGGAGTTTGCTGCGAGCTTATGTCTTCCAGTAATGTAAGAAGCTGAACTTATGAAGTCTCACTAAAATGACTGCCTATGAGCTGAACAGGGATGGCAACAATCGACATGCTAATATGGAAGAAGGAAAGCCAGACCTACACAGAGGAATAGCTGGCAACAAAAGAATACAGGGAGCTGGAGAAATAGTCTTCCTTGGGGAAGAGCAGTATCCATTAGCAAATGGTCAGTCCTGAAAACACATACATACCAGTAACACTGTACAGACTAAGCAGGTTGTTTTTATGTAGTTTTATATATATATATATATATATATATATATATATATATATATATATGTAACAACAATTAAAGAAAAGGAGGCCAGGAATTTGGAATAACAAGATGAGGGGTATGTGGGAGGGTTTGGAAGAAGAAAAGAAAAAAGGAAAATGATGTAATTGTATTATAATCTCAAAAATGTTTTTAAAAGTTCTCACGTAAATTTCAGAAGAACCTGCTTTGAGTTTCCTAGCAAAGTCAAGGTTAAAAGCAAAGATTCAGACAGTTTAGGATCAATTTACTAAAATAAAAATAAGAAAAGATAGGGAGGGTCAGATTTTTCAAGTATCTATTTATTCATATATTATATTTTCTTCCATGAATAAAATTTCTGTGTGTCTTTATTGTTTCTTTTTTTGCCCTTCAAGGCTTCTGCCCCCATGCCCCACCATTCAGGACACCCTTGCCCAAGTCCTGCCCACAAGGCACCCACACCCACACCCTGCCTTTTGAAACACCCACCTCGGTGTGGCTGCATCAAAGACACAAGCACCTATTCGTTTTCCCCCGGACCTCTCTTGTCATTCTAAGGACTACTCCAGATACCAGAGATAGGCAGATCCAGTCTTCAGTGCAGAGTCAAGAAACAAACAACCAAGGCTAAAGGCAACCAGATGGGTAAAGGCCAGCGTAGACCACAGTCAGTAAAACCAGAACATCATGCCTCTATCAGAAAGGTCACAAAATAATGGATATTTTAATGCAGCAGAAAAATGACCTTAAATTTATGCTTCTGCAGTTATTAGAAACATAAAGAGGAAACAAACAAATCTCTCTCTCAAAGAAATACAGGAAAATATAACCAAACAAATAGAGGCCATCAAGGACACACAGAGGAAACCACAGTCAAACAGGTGAAGGAAATGAATAAAACTGTTCAAGACCTGAAAACAGAATTAGAATCAATAAAAGAAACACAAACTGAGAAAACCCTGGGGATGGAAAACTTAGAGAAGAGACCAGGAACCACAGAGGTAAGCATCACCAGCAGAGTACACATGATGGAGGAGATAATCTCAGATGTTGAAGATACAATTGAAAATAATCGATATATCGAGCAAAGAAAACATTAGGACAGCAAAGTTCCTAACACAAAATGTCCAAGAAATCAAGGGCACGATGAAAAGACAAAATCTAAGAATAACAGAAATAAATGAAAAAAAAAAAAAAAAAAAAACAGGCTCCAAGGTCCAGAAAATATTTTCAAGAAAATCATAGAAGAAAATTTCCCCAACCTAAGAAAGAAATACCCTTAAACATACAAGAAGCTTACAGAACGCCTAATAGACTACACCAGAAGAGAAATTCCTCCCACTACATAATAATCAAAACATTAAATCTACACAATTTAAAAAAAAAACATTAAAAGCAGCAAGGAAAAAGGCCAAGTAAACACAAAGGTGAACCTATCAGAATCATACCTGAGTTCTCAACAGAGACTATGAAAGACAGAAGGGCCTGGCAGATGTCTTGCTAACACTAAGAGACCACAGATGCCAACCTAGACTACTATACCCAGCAAAACATTCAATAGCCAAGATGGAGAAAACAAGATATTCCATTACAAAACTAAATTTAAACACTATCTGTGTACCAACCCAGACCTAAGGAAGATACTAGAAAAACACCTCCAACCCAACAAAGTCAACAACACCCAAGAAACACAGGATATAGAAAACTTCACAACAGCAAAACTAAAAGAAAACAAACAAACACCACCAACATCACAACAAAAGGAGCTAACAATCATTGGTCACTAAAAATCTATCAACATCAATGGAGTCAACTCTCCAATAAAAAGACACAGGCTAACAGAATGGTTGTAGAAACAGGATCGAACATTCTGCTGTATTCAAGAAACACATCTCAGCAACAAAGATAGATACTACTTCAGAGTAAAGGGCTAGTTAAAAAGTTTTCCAAGCAAATAGACCCAAGAAGCAGGCTGGAGTAGCCATCCTTATATCTAATAAAGTAGAGTTTCAACCAAAATTAATCAAAAGAGATGGGGAGGGATACTTCCTTCTCATCAAAGGAAAATATTCACCATGAGGACATCACAATCCTGGATATCTATTCCCCAAATACAGGGGTACATGCATTCACAAAAGAAACATTATTGAAGCTTAAATCATACGTTGATCCCAACACCTTAATAGTGGGAGACTTCAACACTCCACTCTCACCAATGGACAGATCATTGGAGACAAAAGCTAAATAGAGAAATAATGATGTTAACAAAGGTCATAAATCAAATATACCTAATATTTGTCTACAGAACTTTTCACCCAAACACAAAAGAATATATTTTTTTTCTCAGCAACACACAAAATTTTCTCCAAAACTGACCGTAATAGTCAGTCATAAAGCAAACTTCAACTGATACAAGAAAATTGAATTAACCAATTAATTTTTTTTAATTTAATTAATCAATTAAAATTGAATTAATTGTTCTTTATCAGATCATCATGGATTAAAGCTAGACCTCAACAACAGAAACAACAAAAAGCCTATACACTGAAACACTGAACAACTCCCTGCTCAATGATCACTGAGTGAGGGAAGAAATAAACAAATTAAAGACTTCCAAGAATTCATTGAAAATGAGGGCAAAACCTAACTAAACTTACGGGATGCCATGAAAGCAGTGCTAAGATGAAGTTCACAGCACTAAGTGACTTCATAAAGAATTTGGAGATAGCCCATATTAGCCACTTAACAGATCATCTGAAGGCTTTGGGGAAAAAAAAAGAAGCAAACACACCCAAGAGGAGTAGACATCAGGAAATAATCAAACTCAGGGCTGAAATCAATAAATTAGAAACAAAGAGAATAATACAAAGAATCAATAAAACCAAGAGTTGCTTCTTTGGGAAAATCAATACAATAGACAAACCCTTAGCCAAACTAATTAAAAAAGAGAGAAACAGCACCCAAATGTTAAAAAAAAATCAGAAATGAAAAGGGGGACATGACAACAGACACTGAGGAAATCCAAAGAATCATCAGGCCTTGCTTCAAAAGCCTGTATTTCACAAAATTGGAAAATCCAAAGGAAATGGACAAATTTCTTGATAGATGTTACCTACCAAGGTTAAATCAAGAGCAGGTAAACAGTCTAAACAGCCCTATAACCCCTAACGAAATAGAAGCAGCAATCAAAAGTCTCCCAACTAAAAACATCCCAGGGACAGATGGTTTTGGTGCAGAATTCTAATAGAGTTTCAAAGAAGAGCAAACACCAATACTCTTCAAACTATGCTACAAAATAGAAACCAAAGGAACATTGCCAACTTCATTCCATGAGGCCACAGTCACCCTGATGCCTAAACCACACAAAGACTCAACAAAGAAAGAGAATTTCAGACCACTCTCCCTCATGAACATTGATGCAAAAATACTCAACATCAAACACATCATCCACCATGATCAAGTAGGCTTTATCCCAGGGATTCAAGGATGGTTTAACATATGAAAATTCATCAATGTAATCCACCTTATAAACAAACTGAAAGGAAAAAAATCACATAATTATCTCAGTAGATACAGAAAAAAAGCCTTTGCAAAATCCAACACCCCTTCATAATAAAAGTATTGGAGAGATCAGGAAGACAAGACTCATACCTAGACATAATAAAGGCAATATAGAGTAAGCCTATAGCCAACATCAAACTAAATGGAGAGGAACTCAAAGCAATCCCACTAAAATCATGGACAAGACAAGGCTGTCCACTCTCTTCATAACTCTTCAATATAGACATTAGAACTAGACATTCTAGCTAGAGCAATAAGACAACTAAAGGAGATGAAAGGGATACAAATCGGAAAGGAAGAAGTTAAAATATTGCTATACACAGAAAATATGATAGTATACATGAATGACCCCAAAATTTCTACCAGGGAACTAATACAGCTTGTAAACATTTTCAGCAAAGTGGTTGGATACAAGATTTAAAAAAAATTTAAAATTTAAAATTTCTTTTAAAAAAATTTTTTAAAAAATCAGTAGCCATCCTGTATACAAATGAATAAAAGGCTGAGAAAGAAATTAGGGAAATCACAACATTCACAATAGCCACAAATAATATAAAGTATCTAAGGGTAACTCTAACCAAGGAAGTCAAAGACCTATATGACAAGAACTTCAAATCTTTGAAGAAAGAAATTGAAGAAGATACCAGAAGATGGGAAGATGTCCCATGGATCAGTAGGATTAACATAGTAAACATGCCAATCTTACCAAAGGCAAACTAATCTATAGATTCAATGCAATCTCCAACCACATATCAACACAATTTTTCACAGACCTTGAAAGAACAATTCTAAACTTCATATGAAAAAGCAAAAAACTCAGAATAGCTAAAACAATCTATTATAATAATACAACTTCTGGATGTATCTCCATACCTGACCTCACTCTATCCTACAGTAATAAAAATGGTGTGGTACTGGCATAGAAATAGGCTGATCAATGGAATCAAATCAAAGACTCAGAAATAAACCCACACACCTATGCACACCCGATTTTTTACAAAGGAGCCAAAACCATACAGTGGAAAAAAGACAGCATCTTCAACAAATGGTTCTGGTCTAACTGGATATCTAGATGTAGAAAAATGCAAATAGATCCAAATTCATTCCCCTATATAAAACTCAAGTCAAAGCAGATCAAAGGCTTCAACATAAAACCAGATACACTAAAGATACTAGAGGAGAAACTGGGTAAAAGCCTTGAGCTCATTGGCACAGGAGACAACTTCCTGAATAGAACAGCAACATCACAGGCTCTAAGATCAACAATAAATAACTGGGACCTCTTGAAACTGAAAAGACTCTGTAAAGCAAAGGATACTGTTAAAAGAATGAAATGGAAGTCTACATATTGAGAAAAGATCTTCACCAATCCTACATCTGACAAAAGGGTAATATCCAGAATATATAAAGAACTCAAGAAATTAAACACCATCAAACCAAATAATCCAATTAAGACTGGGATAGAGAGTTAAACAGAGAATTCTCAACAGAGGAATTTCAACTGGTGGAGAAGCACTTAAAGAAATTTTCAACGTTCTTTAGTCATCAGGGAAATGCAAATCAAAACGACTCTGATATTCCATCTTAAATCCATCAGAATGGCTAATATCAAAAACCCTGTGACAACATAATGCTGGTGAGGATGTGGAGAAAGGGGAATCCTTCTCCATTGCTGGTGGGAATGTAAACTTGTACAACCACTTTGGAAATCAACCTGGCGCTTTCTCAGAAAATTAAGAATAGTGCTACCTCAAGACCCAGCTATATCACTCCTGGACAGATACTCAAAAGATGCTCTACCATACGGCAAGGACATTTGCTCAACCATGTTCACAGCAGCTTTATTTGTAATAACTATAAACTAGAAATAACATAGATATCCCTCAATTGAAGAATGGATAAAGAAACTGGTACATTTACACAATGGAATACTACTCAGCCATTAAAAACCAGGAAATCATGAAATTTGCAGGCAAATGAATGGAACTAGAAAAGACCATCCTGAGTGAGATAACACAGACCCAGAAACACACACATGGTATATATTATTTATATGTGGATTTTAGTCATATAGTACAGGATAGACATACTACAATGCACAGATCCTCAAGAAGATAAGTCCAATGAGCATATTAGGCTTCATGTCGGCCCCCTAGTTAGGGGAGTGGGGGATATCTCTGACATTTACTATCTTGCCTGCTTTTTGATCCGTTCCTCCTGATGGAGTTTCCCTACAGGGCCACAGGGGAAGAAGACAAACTCAGTCCTCAGTTCATGAATAGATGAACTGGGGTGTTATTCTGAGAAGGAATGTGGGAGAGAGGGTGGGACTGGGAAGGGCCTATGACTGAGATGTAAATTGAATTAATTAATAATAAAAAAGAAAAGAAAAATAATTTAGGAGTTTTAGCCCATTCCTAATACTTCAAACAGCTTATGCTTCTTGAAGACAAAATGTTTGCAATATTGAACACTATCATAGGGAGTAAGCTCTCAGTAATCATCTCCCTTGCATTCTATCTCTCACACCCACACACTCTCTCCTGTGTGTGCATACATTCATGCATGAGTGTGTATTTATGTGTGTATGTGTACTCATCTGTGTTTGATGTCATGTAGTGAACAGTGCAAGAACCAGAACCAGATGTTCAAGTTTGCCTTTTGGTTTAGCTGTTTAAAGGAGAGTTTGGGGTAACTTCTGCGTTCAGGGCAATATGGAGTCACTGATTTAACAAATTCTATAACAAAGGCAGGCTTGACATGGAGTCACTTTACAGTTAAATTATATATGATGCTATTGCTTGTATTGGTTATCTGGATTTATAGCTACATAAAGCAGATGCTGAATAAGAATCTGTTTTGAGAGTTTTGACATTCTTAATGTCAGTGGGATTTCATGATGATAGCCCTTCATCATTCTTGAATATGTGTATTCGTTTAATGCTTTCTTGTAAATGCAGTGTCTTATCCACAATTTTCCATTAGGATAACTTTAAAGAAAATACTGTACAAAGACACAGAAGCCATTAACCTAGTTAATACCCTGTCTGTTTTACGAATGTTTTTATGAATCCTTTTATGCATTTCTATGTGCATATGCCTGCTTGACTTGTATTTCCCCACTTTATTTACTTACATTTAGTTTTATATATCATTTAAAAAAATAACTAAAAAGAATGAAGTAACAAACAAAAGAAGAAGACTTTCTGAATAAAGTGTGGGAAGAGGTCCAGGATATATTTTCTGTAGCCATTAAAGAGATGATCTGTTAGACAGTTCTGGGAACACAGCATGAGCTTTGATATATTGTTTCTGATTGATTGATACACTCAGGAAATGGTTGCCCTTCCTGAGAGTGAACATAGGATGTGAAAAGTCAACAAAGTTTGAAAGGGTAGCTTGTGTAATAGCACTGAAAATTCCCTCAGCACTCTTCCTCCTCCCAGCTCACTTGATAAAGCCTACAACATAGGAAGCATCCGGAGGTAAGGATAAAGGAGAGCTGAGCAGGAGAAAACAGAACTGAAAGATGGGCTCTTAATGAGGAATAAGAGCAGCACCGAGAGTGAAGGAAAACAGTAGCAGTAGTGGTATAGAAGGAAATCACTTTTGGTGAAAGTGATACAATCTGAGATTTGAGACATGCATGGGATATATATATATATATGAAATGGCAGAAGTGGAATCTGGGGCTTAGATCCTAATGGTTCTGGCCACTGGGTTCTCGAGCACACATTCTGTGTTCCCTGCTCACGCTAAGAGCTGGTCCTGAGGCTTTTGTCCGCACTTACTGTGGGGCAGGTGGAGCTCAGAGGAGGCCAAGAAGTGCTGGTCTCCTAACAAGGTGGAACCCTGACCCCTGATCGCTTTGTTTCTCATAGTTTTTTGCTTTTTTAATCAGACTGTGATGCCAGTCTCATAATAAAAGGACAACCTGAAATGCCAGAAAACAGACTCTGTTGTGTCTGCTTCTCATAAAAAGAATCCCCCCTGATGTCCTATCGTTAAGGTTAAATGAGACCAGAACATGAGACTTGTTTCTAAGTTCACACAACTTATTTTATGCTCAGGCAAAGTACCTGTGTATAAATTCAGAAGCGTGTGCCACCGAGAATAGAGTTCTCCAGGCTTTGTGCATTTACGTACTTGCAGTGAGGGTTGTGAAAAAGCACAGGGTCTGGGGGAAGAAGAGACCTTAGAGCAACTTGAATATCGTCAGAACACTGGGACTCTTCTGTTTCTGCCCTGAAGTAAAATGAGCAAGGCTGCATGAGCTCCTTGTAAAGTAAGGACCTGTGTTTCCATGTCCTCAAAACCTGCTTGAAGATAACACCCGTGTCTTGTGCTTTCTAGTCTCAGATAACCCGTGACTTAGTCAACAACTATCTGGTGGGTGAGTCATGTCTGTTGATTTTGTCAGTTTCCTACAAAGATAAGTCTTTGGGCACACGTTGTGAATGTTATGAAAGGTCGAAGATAATAAAAGGGAGCTAAATCTATGGCGTGGAGAAGGCATGGCTTTCATTTTCTCAGCACTGTAAGGAAAGTTCGAACAATTGCTAAAAATGTAGGCTTTGCACCTGGCTTCTGTCCCAGTTTCTGTGCACCTTTTCTTAATTAGGGCCCACTATCAGTTACAAAATATGAATCCCTCCACAGGGAGCCCCAGCTTCATCATCTATAGGATAGAGTGACTGGCCTCTTCCAGCACCTTAAAATCAGCCTGTGACACGGACTATGTTTCCTGCCTTTTTGGTCATTTCCCCCTGATGAGACTTCCCTAGAAGGCCACAGGAGAGGATGATGACCTCAGTCTTCATGTGAATAGATGAGTTAGGATGTCTAGGTAGGGACGCTCCCCCAGGGGAGAGGGGATGTGGGAGGGTGGTAGGAGGAGAGGGAGGGGCCTATGATTGAGATATAAATCGGATTAATAAACAATAAAAAAATTTTTAAAATCAGCCTGTGGTATAATACTGGATGTAGCTGTCCTTTGTCTAGAATGTCAATGTGATTTTGTTACAATATAGTTTGATAAACACTAATCTGTGAAATAAAAGCATCCCAGAAGGCAAATTTGATTGTTTAAATTCGGATGCCCAAAGTGTTCCACGTACCATAACAAAGTGAAAGATAATAAGAGTCAGTAAGTGATTACGGATTGCAATTGTCAAGCTGAAGGAAGAAAGCACTTTAGACAAAAAAACTATCAGGAAAGCACAAGCTGTTGCTGAGCATCACAAAAGCGTTCTAGAAGTATTTCAACACACTCCAGGCCATCTGCATAAGCAAATCCCTTCCCACACTGATAAAAACCCCTGCAGATGGCATTCCATTTTGTGAGGCCGACTTAAACAGCGTGCTAACTTATTATTGTCGGGAAAATCATGCCAGTGAAAAACTTGCCAGTTTGTCCCCTTTAAAGTAATGCAAACCTAAATTTATCTCCAAGTCAATCATTTTTAGTAGGTTTAATAACTGAATTATGTTGTGGGCAAACCTTAAAACACAGAAACTGTCATCTCTACTCTATAGAAGTCACAAGTAAAAACATCTAGCTATGCTCAAATTAAAAAAAAAAAAAAGCCATGAATTCAGGACACAGATCCCCTCATGCTACTTGTATTAGTCACCTTTGTGGGTGTTCTGTGGGTTGTGGTAAGTTTGGAACCTTTCTCCCTGCTTGCTGTTATTTCTGCTCTTGCCTTTACCTCACAGCTACACGTAGACTAATGTGATAACACACTGGCTTGGGGTTTTGTTTCTGTTTTTTTTTTGTTGTTGTTGTTTTGTTTTGTTTTTTTTTCATGATAAAATACCTGACAGAAACAGCTTAATGAAGGAAAGGTTTCTCTGCGGTCACTGTTGGAGGGCACAGTCCACTGTCTTGGGGAAGCCATGATGGCAATAGCTGCGGTGGCTGATCACACTGCACCACAGTCAGGAAGTGGGAAGAGCCCAGCGCTGCTGCCCACCTCACCTCTTCTTAGTCAGCCACCTATCAGCGTGGGTCACCCTGCCTGTCACACCCAGAAGCACCTCTCTAATGATTTCGGCTCCTGTCAAACTGACAGTTAATACAAACCACAAGGCACAGTTGATAATAATGGACGAGATCTCCCAGTGCAGACTCTGAGACCACAGAAGCTGAACCCTCAGCCAATCAGGGAGGACGCAGAAGGAAATTGTTAGCAGCGGGGAACCTTGTTGATGTGGAGCAAGAGTAGGAGAGCAGCTTGAATCTGAGGAACACCACGGCTATTGGTATTTCAAAGCCACGGAATCCTGTCTAATAGCAAGAGCAGAGGAGACTACACTGTGTGGAGACTTAGGGGAGGCTGCCTCCCATGTGTGCGTGTTATGTGTGTACACATATGTGTTTGCATTGTGTGTTACCTGACAAAGTGAAAGCACTTATCTCTGTGAACAAATGAATGGATTTTCCATGGGAGATACATTCTTTTACATTAGGACAGCTTCATGTGGTTTACCCTGCTATGTCACATAGTCTGAGAGTTTTGTACAGAAACTGTAAAGGGAATTATTTGAAGTTCCTATAACTGATTTTAAAACGGGATTTCACAAACACTAATAATAGCAATAGCTTGACTCCCTGCCGAGTCACATATTCTGCTGAGTCTGGCCAGGCATTAACACTGTGCTCCCAAAGAGACAATGAGGTGAGGTCAGGGGAGAAATCAGACGTTAACTAATGCAACTGGTAAAGGGCAGAGCAAGGCGTGGCATCCGGTAGTCTAAAACCAAGGCACACATTCTGAATCTTGAACTGTCTGATAAATACCATCTATGGGCGTTTTACTATTTTTGAGATACTTACTCTAGAATCTGAAGGGATAAATCCCTTTCAGAGGTGATACAAACCTGGACTTTGACATGCCATTTCTAGGGATGCATGAGAACATAAATACTGCCAAAGTCAGGCCCTGCTGTGAGCTCCATGCATACCCATGGAAACAGCAGACAGAGAAAGAAAGGAAACTTCATCATGTCCTGTAGAAAAACAGAAATATGAAAATTATAGTAAAAACATTTCTAAGGGGCTCACCACAGAAATAAACACATGAGAGAAAAATGCTGAGACATTGAATTGTTGAGAGTAGTTACATGTTCTGAAACCAAAACACCACGGAGTGTACTGCAGCGGGAGGGACCTTAAACATGACATCTAACTTCAAACATTAGCAAAGCCAGATCAGATGTTTCTTTTCTCATTGGTCCCTTGCCACATCCCTTCACTCTATACATTAAACATTTATCTTCTTCATTTAAAAGCTCATAAATATTAATTTTGTATCAGTTATGTACAAGGAACCATGATGGGTATTTGTGATTTGCTGGAGTAGGAGGAAGAGCAGGAAAAGAAGGAAGATGCAGGATTAAAAGGGACACTAAAATTGCTGTCAACAGTTCATATTTGAACACTAGGTGGCAAATGAAAACATACCTCAAATATAAAATACAGATAGTATATTATAAATTAATAAATGGTTTTGAAATAAAGTAGAAAAGAACTGGGCGACATGTTGTATTTCAAAATAGGTTGGAGTCATTTTTTTTCCCAAGGTAAAATCTCCTTGAGGTTCAGGTCACTATTTCAACTTTGAACAGCATCCAGAAGAGCATCTTAACATCAAGTTAGGATTACCATGTTTAAATTAATTTATTTTTATTATTAATTACAGTTTATTCACTTTCTATCCCAGCTGTAGCCTCCTCCTCCCTCCCCTCCCAATCCCATTTTCCTTCCCTCTTCCTCTCCTATGCTCCTCTCCCACTCCAAAGATAGGGTTCTTACACAATTAGGAATAGTGCTACCTCAAGATCCAGCTATACCACTCCTAGGCATATATCCAAAAGATGCTCAAGTATACAATGAAATTTGCTTAACCATGGTTAGTAGCAGCTTTATTTGTAATAGGGACCTGGAAACAACCCAAATGTCCCTCAATGGAGGAATGGATACAGAAATTGTGGTACATTTACACAATGGAATACTGCCCAGCAATTAAAAACAAGGAAATTTGCAGGCAAATGGTGGGATCTAGAAAAGATCATCCTGAGTGAGGTAACCCAGAAGCAGAAAGACACACATGGTACATGGATATTAGACATATAATATAGGATAATCATACTAAAATCTGTACACCTAAGGAAGCTAATCAAGAAGGAGGACCCTGGGTAAGATGCTCAGTCTTCACAAATTAATTTAAGGGAATTATTTCTAATTCTCTGAGAATGGAAGCTGGCCTGTCATGTGAGAACACTGAAGGGGAGTAGGAGTCAGAACATACCCAGACACCAAACTCACCATGGAAATTTCATTTCCCAGGAGGGCACAGTGGGGTCAGCGTGGGGCTGGGGGCTGCCTCTGGACAGAGCAAAGACAGCAGCTGGTGGTACTTCAGGAATAGTTTTTAGCAGAAAAAGGGAGAAAGTCTGTGCTAGGTTGAGTTGGGACGTCCTGATTAGACAGGACATCCACTCTAATTTAGCCAGTATAGGCAAAAATGGATTTTAATTGTTGAACCTTGATGCTTAGAAGTTGGACTTTGGAGTTTTGGTCAGGCATAAGGAAGTGGCCAAATAAGGGAATAAACCTTGGTGGTTAGCTTTAGTAATGTAATATAATGCTTTAGCAAGGGAGGGGGAAGGGGACAGGGCAAGACCTGCAGGCACCTTGTTTGCAATGCTTGGGCTTGTCAGAGTCCTTCAAGCACGGCCCCGACAGTCCCACAGGTACCTCTGGAGAGGCACCAGCTATCCGCAGTGTTCTGAATTGTGAACGCAGGAAAATCCTTTATTCTTTCATACACTAGGAGTCACAGGGAGAGGGCTCAGCCTCGGTGAGGCAACTTTCTTGTGCTAAGGGGCATTTCTGAAATAGGACAGAGCTGTGAGCCCCCAGAATCTAAGATTCTAGTTGATTCCAGAAGTTTCCATTTAGGAGATACGGGAGGTCTCACCTGACATACTAGAACACCGAATGATGAGAAGAGAGAATAGAACTACTAGCTCATTTTCTGTGAAAATTCTTCTTCTTTGGGTATACATACAAAGACAACATGGAACTTGCCAGGAGCACTTAGACGTCATTCTCCTCTGAGCCCAGACAGACATCTGGGCTTTCCTCCTGAAGGATGTGGGCTGGTCTCTGAGGTGTTTCTTCTGGCTCAACCTTACACGTTGGTCACCCACGCCAGAACTGCTGCTGCCCAGTCTACTGCAAGATCTGTCTTGCTCTCTTTTACCCTGCTGCACTAGGAACATCTCGAACAGAACATTTACAAACATGTGTGCCATTTATTTTGACCCATGGCTTTGGAAATTGTAATATCCAAGTTTAAGGAGCCACATGTGTTGTGGGTATTTTGTGCCAAAACATGGTGAATGAAATCACAGAATGAGAGTGTGTACAAGAGCAGAAATTCCAAGATACAGATGTGGTTCCAGGAGACCAAATCCGTTCTGGACAGACAGGTATAAGTGGCTTCTCCAGCAGAAGCTCTATGACCTAATTTTGCCCATTAGTGTTTCCTCTTAACCACAAGTGAGCCCAGGCTTCTGGCCCCTGAGCCAGTGGAGGACAAGCCATCTGTCTTTAAACTGTCACACTCTCTGCACATGAGCACTCATTTCTTCCGACATACGCACATCTGGGAAACAGTAAAATTCTTGGTCGTCCTTTCATTGCCTTTCCAACCTGGAGTCAAGTATTCCCTCTGGGTTGATGACATCCTTACACTGGCCAAAACCATCAGCTTCTGGTTGGCTGGTTTGTTTCCAGGCCCTCCCTGTGATCCCAGCCTTCAGTGGGAGGAACCATACAACTTACCCATAAAGCAACTTTGATTGACAGTATCTCATCTCCTTTGCTTTCCCTCATTTTCTGTCCTTGGTCCTGGATGGATAAGAAAAGAATCCCGAAGCAAGTGTAATTTGCTAGAAAGTATGACTTTCTACAATCAAATGTGGAAAGTGGAAAGGAAGGTTTTCATTTTATTCGGTAGCTCTGGGTGCCTCCTAAATTAAAGGTGGTTTTTACATAGAGAGCCACAGCCGACTGCTTTGTGATTTTATTTCATACACTAAAAGCAAATGAGTAGATATAGTTGGTCCATGGGGCTCCCATTTGTTTTGGGTTTAGCTCATTGCTAAAGGCTAAAGACCTCTGCTACCTAACTGGCAAATAAATTTAATAACTGGGAAAAGTATTAGTTATCCTCATTAATGCCTGTACTCCCTGTGCTTCCAGTTCAATGGGCCATTTGACTTGGTTCTGTATAAATGCCTTCCATCCCTTTCTTTATGCTTTCTAAATCAATTCTAACAAGGAGAATTCAAAACTTCCCATGAACTCCAAAGCTTCCTTGATGATGCTTCACTGAACCATGCCCTCGTAATAACATGCTGTTGTGGATATAAACATGTTTTTGTTTTGGTCCCAGGTGTGGGATGTGGGACTGATTCGGGTGCTCCACAGCAGCAGACTATTTGCCTCATGTGGGCTCTGAGAGGAGCTCTTTGCCACCTGCAGATAGTTTGCCTCTGAGGATTCTGGAGAGAGAATAAATGGTAGAGCCCAGAAAGGGGAACAGTGCTGCTCCGGCTTCCCCGCTTGCTGCTCCAGGTTGCTGTCATGAACCAAAAAGCTGGAGATCTGAAGCAAGGACTGGACTCACTCAAAGGAATTCGGTGACCCTAACCAGCAGGGAGCAGCTAGGAAAGAAAACTACGCCCCTTCTCCCACGGACCTTTCTCTCTCCTATCTGGTGTTGGCGTGTTGAAAGAGACTGCGATGGAGTAGAGGTAAAAAGATAGAAGAAACGCAAATAAAAGAGGTTTGTTTTTGTTTTCTTAAGTACACCAACAACGTGCTTTGACTTTCCAAAGTGCTCGGTAGCACCTCGCCACGTGGGTCATTGCAAAGATTCTAGTCCCAGCACATTCCCGGGAGCTTCCCTTCTTCCTGTGTATGTGCGGGCAAGTAGAGGTATGAGTCCCAGCAGCACTCCACAGTCCTCCACACTCTCTGTTGATTTTTTTCTATCCCAGCCTTAGAAACCTACCACTACTGTATCTTAAATGTGCCCTGCAAACTGAGACCCTTTTTATCTGTTCCTCAAACTGGGCTTGCTGGGACTATGTCGAATTTATGGTTGAAAGTGTAGCACCTCCTTCTGAGTTCCATTATGTATCTGGTAACTGACTCAACATATGTCTGCATCAAAGGAGTTCCTCCATTCCACATGAAAAGCGAATTAACACCTGAGTGTCCAGAGAGGTAAACATATAAAAAAACAAACCTCACCTGGGTTACAAAATAGTATTATATCCTACTTTTAGCTTAAACTCTTCAAGATAGTCTTTGCTTGAACAGTGCAACCCTGTGTAGAAACAGTAAAACTGACATCAATGATCATTACCATGGGCACCTTTATGAGGTAGGTATAGAAAACATTCTTTAAAATTCTTAAAATGCTATTATTTTAAATAGGTGCTTTTAAGGGGCATCCTAAAAAAAAAAAAAAACAGTTGAAAGTTTTGAAAGTCTGTTAAGAAATCACTTAAACCACACTGATATCTTAAGAAAGGTTTTACAGTCACCTATGCAACTAGTTTACCATGACATCATGCCTTTGGACTGCATCTGAGTCTCAATTTTTACCCCTCCCCCTTTTTTTTCACTTTCTTGAGCATTTTCTCTTAAAGGACTAGAGATAAGAAACAATCTTATTTTGAAACCCAACAAACCCTGACTGGTTTTTATTTGTTTTCTCACTGATAAAACTGGGCAATTTTGTCTTTACCTTCTATTTGTCTTCACTGTATGATGAGATCAAGCTGAAAGAGACTATTTTCAACACTTTATACCAGAAGAAGCATTAGCTAGATCAACTAGTTCATTAGGCACATTTCTATTTCCTATCATAAAAGACTCCTCAACTTTTCAAACATTACACATCCAGTGTCTCCTGTGTTCCAGACTTTAACAACATTTTAAACTACTTTAGGCTTTCAGTGCGAGTTTCTGTAAGCTTTCTGGTTCTGGGAAGACCTTCATTCCAGGCAACAGCATTCTGTTAGTGTTTAGCAAATCCATCTAAAATCTACTCACATAAAGCAACATTCAGTTTTCTTTGCTCATAATCTTGTTTGGTTGTAATTCTTGGATGACTCAAATGAGAACTTACGGGAACCCTTGGTTGTCATCAGTGTTAGCCAGAGCTCCAGTCATGGGGGAGTCTACCAGATTGTCCACAACTCACTCTCAAGGCTAACACTCTCTCTAGCAATTCATCTCATTGTCAGCCGGAGTTGTCTGCCCATGATCTCTATGCATAGCTCAGTTCCTCACGTCACTGCAGCTCCTGGCAGTTGTACATTTACACAACAACTCAGTATCCTGTGTTGGAGGGTCCTCATGATCAAGATGGGAAATATTACCACCTTTTCTGACATAGTTTACAAGTAGTATAGCATAATTTTTCTTATACTTTATTGTCAATGCAGCTGCAAATCCTCCCAATGACAGGGCCAGACCCAGGCAGATATTTGCTGAAATAGTGAATTCGGGTAGAGAAAAAAAGAATGTCATGGGTAATGCTTAAACTACGAAGCACTGAATGTGATTTCTACCCTGAGACACACGAGAAGATAGACCACTGCTTTCTCGCTGTGGGTGCCTTAGATGAAACGCATCTGCTTGTCTCAAAGCAACAGGCCAACTCTGAAGTTCTTACGGTTCTTTTTAAAATGCTACAATAAGGGATAGTCTTCTATTGTGGGATGTTTTGTCGATATTTTAAAAACCAGTTTCCTAAACTATAAAATATATGGAGTTATGATAACCCTGTATAAGCCTTATAATAAGCAAGTGATCTTAAAACATGAAAAATGAGACTGTAGGGACCAGCATCAGTCAGCTGGATGTCCTTCTCTGTTCTATGTTGAGTATAAAAACGTGCTTTCATTTTCTGAACTGAAGAACTGTGGGAATACTTTATTCTACAACCAACTTCCTAGACTTTAAGCTAGGATACATTTCACTAAGTATATTTCAAAATTATCATTCCGAGTCATCAGCTGGACAAATGCTTGTAAAAAAGACTTCATTACTGTTTCTTAATGCTCCTGCCCAACCACTTACCTTATTTCTTAGTGGAAATGTCTGATGAGAAGCATCTGGCTTCATGTTTGAACTTCTGAAACAAAAAATTCTCTGTGTTGCATGCATAGTGAAGCCAAGAAGTCCATCTGCCAGCAAGAACTTCATCCTTTAAATTCCTTGTTATGGAAGCAAACACAACACAATGAGATTTGTTTAGAATGCCACTCTTCCATCTCTGGGCTAAAAGGATTAGGTCTAAATTGAACATCATTACAAAAGGCCATGCATGAAAATGTTTGCTTTTTCTCTCCTTAAGCACTTGCTGCTGTTTAAACACCCCCTACATTACTTGGACTACTGAAATTCATTCAAAGAGTCATAAGCAGTGGCTTTATCAAGTGTCTTAGTTTACGTAACTATTCAACACAAAAAAAAGCAGCATGAGTTCAAAAAGAATTGTTTGCTGGACAAGTCAGGAACTGAGGAAAGGTGGTTGAAAAGGTGGGTTCCAGACTTAGTTTAAATCTCTCTGTGAATCTCTGACCTTTGGGGATTTAACTTCCTATGGCACATTTCCCATCCTTGTAACAAGGAATAAGAATACTGACCACATACGGTTGTTTCAAGGGGTAGAAAGGTAACTCGTGGAGCTCACCTACCACTTCTCTTATAGAGTGGATTCCCAGTTTAAAAGTTAGGTGAGAGTGAACACCTTTTCAAGATTGTGTGTACTATGTGAGGGAGAAAGGGGGAGATTGTGAGCATATAGGGAATATTCCTGGAACTGAAGTACCGATGTGGTGGTTATTTGTTGATGACAGACCTTGACTTTAAAGACTGAAAGCAGAATGAAGCAGGAGTGCAAGGATAGGAGGCACATGCAGATATTTGCCATTTTGAGAATGTTTTGTTGCTGGCATACAGAACATGCAAACATAGCAGAAAGTCAGACGTGCTTTCCACTCTGGTCCCATTTCAATCTGTGCACTGTGGCGGGTGTGTGTGTGTGTGCGCACACCAGAAGACACCCATGAGTGTTGTTCTTCCTTGGGCTCTAGTTACCCTGTGTTTTGAGATTGGGCCTTTCACTGGCCTGAAGCTCACCCCTGTAGGCCAGGCTGGCTGGTTAATGTGCTCTGGAATCTGTCTGCATTCCCCCAAGCTGCGTTTGTGAGTGTGCTATCATGTCTGGCTTTCTTACATGGGTTCTTGTCGATCAAAGCCAGGCCCTCAGATCACACAGCAAGCACTTGCTGCCCGAGTAATAACTCTCCCTGCATCCCATGGCAAAGTCTGTCATGTGCACAAAGCTTGCGCCTACTAAGGCAGAAACTGGGGAGGCATCAGGCTCCTGTCATTGCACCAACTTACACAATTATTTTTATTTCAATGTGGCACAAAGTTAAGAATGACACACAAGCAGAGGGACTTGAAAGTGAAAGACAGACTCTGAGGCAAGCTAGACCTTTCTTCTATTGCAAATGAAATGGTGAGGCCCCTTTGTTTTAAATTCTATGTTAGGCACTTCTACAAAAGCTATCTGATTATCAAACCTGCTGAAAAGCAATCCTCTCACCAGCGTTAAGTAGAGCAATTACTTCCATTACTGAAGGCTCCTTCAGTGTTGATCACGGAACAACAGCAATGTAGTTCAGTAGTGTCTGTGAAGACGTGGGATATACGTGACAAATCTCCGTGTTCTTCTAAAAGCTTTCACAAAAACGGATTTTTATTTCGTCTCAGTTTTGCTGTACTTAAAACCAATTCCTTTAACACCATGCACATTTCTGCTTAAAATATTACTTATAAAATCTATGTACCTGGATAAAATGCTTCCTGTTTTTATTCCCTGAGGCATATGTGAAACAATTATTAGCTTTCAATGGGGTTAAACAATAACTTCTCATGATTATCTTTGTAAAGACTAGAAAACAATATACCTGTAAGCATTAGAGCGCTAGGCAGGGTTACTTTACTTTGACCTTTCCTTAGAAAGACAAACAGGAATGTTTAAAAATCCAATAGCTTTGTACTTTTATTGCTAGTGCTGCGTGACCCCTTTTTATGCCTGAATTTAACCGCATCTGTTGTCCTTGTTTTCCTGTTGGTGCTGGGATATAACCCAGGCTTCACACACCCTAGGCAAGTTCGCTACCAGGGAGCTGTGGCCATCATGTCACGCTCTGTATTTCTAACTCTGTGCAGCAAGAGCCACAGAAAGCCAAGCACCGTTCTAGATGGAAGGGATACAGCATGAAGTAAGAAAAACAGCACCACTCCATCTGAATCTCATGGTGTAGTGGGGGGAAGGGAGAACCAAAGTGTAGGTAATGCCAGTATAGGGGGTGTTAGTAAATGATAAAGACAATTAGGAATAAAGAAAACATAACCAGTGGGAGTGGTCAGGAGTTAAAACTTTTGGGTCACTTCCCAAAGGTTTTGAGAAGATAGTTATTAAAAGTTATGGAGACTGTAGGAAGTAGAAGTCATTGTTCTTGAGAGACAATCAACAGGCCAAACAAGGTCAGCAAGTAGAGGCCAGGAAGCAACAGGGCATAGTAAGCATAGGCCAGCCTGCTTGTCTCATGCAAGGACGTGGGCTTTAATGCCACACTTTAAATGCTATTTTAGGACAAAATCAGAAGCCATCGCAGTTATATCTATGTCTGTTGTCTATCAAGACGTTCATCTCTCCTCTTCTCCATTCTAGTTTCTGACTCAAGAAAGCTGAAGCACACTTTCTCATCCTTTTGGCCAGCTTCCCCTGCTTGCCATCCTGTAAATATCCCCTCTGAGACAAGCCAAGGCTCCTAGCTGCCTGTATTTTTCTGAATTTCCAGTTCTCAAATGTGGCTGTACTCCAGGACATCAGTGCTGGGGGAGGGAGGGCACTGAAATGTACATTCATTAGTTGTGCTAAGGACATTCAGTTAGTGTCTTTGGGACTGGACTTTAAGAATTTGAATGTTTAGGTCGCAGCATAGATGATTGTAAGCCATTGTGTGGTTGCTAGGAATTGACCTCAGGAACTCTGGAAGAGTGGCCAGTGCTCTTAACCACTAAGCCACCTCTCCAGACTTTATTTATTCATTTTATGTATATGAGTGCTCTATCTTCACGTGCCATCTGCATGCCAGCTGCTCTTTTAGGGGTCCTAAGTTCAATTCCCAGCAACCACATGGTGGCTCACAACTATATATAATGTGATCTGGTGCCCTCTTCTGGCATGTAGGCATACATGCTGGCAGAGCAATGTATACAAAATAAATTTATCTTTTTTTTTTTTCCTTTTTAAAGTTTCCCTGGTCACTTTTTTCCTCCTGCATTTTGAAAGCTGTAATCTTATGTTGTAGAAATAGCATACTCCTAATGGAAACTAAGCTTTTTCTTAACTTCAGATTTGTATTTGCTTCCAAAAGAACTTGAAATTATTTGGCTTTGACACTCTATAATATTCTGTTTTAGAACAAATGTGGTCAGTGCTTATAAACTATTTTATTTTGTGAATTCTTTCAACATTAAACTGCCCACAGGAGTCAAACTGAAGCCTTCATCAATTTATATGCCATGCATCTGAATGATCTCACTTGTGAATTATAGAAAGGTTATCTGTAGCAAATCATACTTTTATGTAATAGTGTTGATTTTGTTGTTGTCTGCATGTTAATATCTTCACGCAAACTCATTTTGCGTAATTTTAATTGAATGGCAGGTAAAGGTGCCCTGAAGTTGCAGTATATCCTATTTATCATGTTATTATTTTTCCTGCTGTTCAGTTAGACTTCACGGACTACACAGTTTCCCAACGGCACAAGCAACGCAGCACCCAACGGCTCGGTCCTGGAAACGCCGGGCGACATGCTGTAGGGTCAGGTTACCACTTAGAAATGGCAGCATCTTTACACAGAACATGTCCCGTTAGCTTAATTTTTCCTTTTCACATCTCACCGGTTAATTTCCCCATTTCCCCTGCCACAATGTTCTACATTAAGATACTGGGGCAAATCAATACTATCCAGGATAATGAAAAGGACCACTGCTCTGTGCCAAGCCAATAAACACAGGGCTGAAACACCCACCCCACTCCCCCGCCCCTTGGCCAGATTGGCTCATTTAGCATGATTTTAATGATTCCGAATTATTTCCTAGCAGAGACAGGGTGTGAAATTCTGACTGACACAACTTCATAGTGGATTGGGCCAGCAGCTCTGAGCCAAGATTAAACCCCTCCTTCTAGGGAAGGAGGACCTCTCCTATCAATGGACTAGGGGAGGGGCATTGGGGGAGAAATGAGAGGGAGGGCGGGTTGGGAGGAAACAAGGCAGGGGGACACAGCCGGGATACATAGTGAATAAATTTTAATAAATGATAATAATTCATAAAAATGCAAAAAAAACCTTCTAAAATGGAGAGGATGACAGAATTACAACCACTATTTGCAGAAACGGGGCTTCCAGTGACCATGTAAAATGTGTGCAATCTCTCACAAATGCTAGGCTCTGCGGCCACTGTCTGGATATACTCAGAGCAGAAGCAAATGGCCATGCATTTTAAGAGTACAAGAAGTAAAGCTGTGTCCCTTGTGATAAAGGTATGTGGTTATTCACCGGGTTCAGGGATATGAATAACAACAATAATTATGTGCCTTGCCTTTGAACACTTACCGTCTGCTGGACAGTATTTTAAGAAGCTTTCCACATGTAGCCTCAGTCAGCCCTCACAACACTTGTGTGATGTAAATATCATCACCTTTACATGGCAGATAACAGACCTGGACACAACGTGGTGAACAGATCTGCCTGAGGTCATGGCCAGGGAAGAGTCCCTATCAAGACTGAAGAAACACTCGTAAAATTCTCCCAGCCAGCTCTACCATGGGGAGTGTACACAGCTGCTGAGAGTCTCAGGGGAAGGTGCCAGCCGGTCTACTCAAACACATCACCTTCACCCGCTTACAGCACCGCCTCAAGTTCCCACCGAAGAGAGAGAGCTTTGTGCCAAGGCACTGCCTGAGTCTACACATTAAAGGGCTCACTAGAACTGCCTGGCAAGGATGGCAACCAAGGCTGACCACTCTGAGAGAAGTTCACATTATAAGGGAAAATACTGAAAAGAGCTGATGAAGGTAAAAGCACACTTTTACTCAGTCCTGGCAGGGGGTGGGCAATAGAGAAAATAAAAATCACTCGATTTGACTTTGCTTGGATATACAAATTATCCATAGTGTCTGCTAATTTTTAAGATATAATTTAACTAGATAATTAAATCTTTATATAGGTAACTAGGACAGCTTTAGTAATTAAGAAGAAAGAAAACCAACTATGACTAGTTTATATCTTTCCCATGCATTTCTTAAGCTGAAGTCCTCCACGCGGACACTTACTGATACACATATGAGATGATAAGGCATCTTAAGAACACGCACACCCATAAGATTCTCACAGCTATCTGTGAATTCTCAAAATTGTCAGATTAGTGTAAGGATGATCTTACATGGCTGTCCTTAATGACCATCAGCTGGATTGGTGTCTGCTGGAGCTAAGCCATCTTCAACAGCTCAGAGAATATAATATATGATAGTTTGGCCAGTATATCCTACTGAACGTCAGGATGACATTCACACTGGGATTTTAGAAAGCAAAATGAAAATAATCAAGGCCAGGATAACACCACAAACCTCTGTTAGATCTCCTCATTGTCTTTTCAGTGTTTAGATAACACACAACATTTGGGATTGGGGCCTTGACTAAAGAGTAAGTATCAAGAAAGTGAGATGGATATGTCCATACATGATCTTAGGAAAGAAGCAGCTGGAATGGGGGAGTCTTCTAATTAAAAAAAACTCTTTCCAAGTGAACAGACTGCTTGGACTTGAGCTATTACCAGGCTCTTTTCAGTTCTTAAAACATTTTCCTCACTCTGTGTAACAACAAATGTGGGCCAATTGCTGTGAGTTAATTGAAAAGGATTGTTTTCTAGTTGCCAAGAAACGGTGCTTTCTTACATTATGCAGGCCATTATGTGCACAGATCCAGCTTCCTGATTTTTCTCTTTGAGTTTGAGAATATGGGCTGCTGCGATTCACTTGTCCTTGAGGAGAGTAGCACAGATCGGGAGGCTTAGGGTGTTGCTCTATTTCAATTCTCCAGGTAAGGTATGGTTTAAAGAACAACTTTCCTTCTTCCTTTAACTTTTCTTAAGCTACTTAACTGCTTTCATGTCCTGCAAACAAAAAGTTCTAAAATGATAAGCTTACTAACGGGAAATGATTGTAAAACAATGCTAAATTGATTTTTTTTTTTTTATCTACTTAAAGGTTCTGATGTTAAAGAGTTGAGATAATATCATCTAGGACTCTTTCTAAAGCCTGGTTCTGCTGGGTTTCAGAGCAGAAAATACATGCAAAACAAGAGGTTGTGGGTGTGAATAGTATTGAAACGTTAATATTATTGCTATGGAAGAAAGTATCATCATTTCTATCTGTAGTGAAGATTTCAAATCTTATTTGACTAGTCCTAACTTTAAAATGAACTTTATATTTTATGAACTTCAAAAAGACAAGTTGATAGTATACCTAAATATAACTGGTTACATAATGTGTATCTCTCTCCCTCTCTCTCTCACACACATACACACAACCATCTATAGATTTTTCCACTTTCTCTCTCTGTTTGCTATTTATTTTTTCTTTATTCTGGTATGAGGGCTAGGCAAGCAGGCAAGCATTCTATAGTGAGCAACATTGGCCAGCTCTCTGTGTGCTTTTCGCTTGCTGGTTGGTTGTTATCATTTTGAGAAGATACTGTAGGCCAGACTGGCTTCAGGGTCTCTATCATGCTGCCTTGGTGGCCTTACTGCCAGGGTGACAAGCATTTTGACATTTTCTTGATGGTTTTGGTTCACAATTAAGCTAAAGTCAGATTCCATTAGTAGGTGCTTACTAATTACAAAGAAACTCCAAGTCCCACCTTTATCCTTAGGAAGCAAGAAAACATTCTACGTTAGTACCTCCTAGGCTCTAAGCACTCACTGTGGGTGACGGTCCGGCTTAGGTCAAATTCACGCTGGACTCCGTACTCCCAGGAATTTGCAGTTAGGAGTCACAGTTCACACAGGCTGTGCTTTGAGAACAGACACTGAAGAGGAACCTAGTTAAATGCTCTTACTGTTGTTTTCTATGTCATATTTTCTTCTCTCTTTCATATGGCTAGACTTTCTTAGGAGCGTATTTCTTTTAAAAGGAAGATCACCAAAGGGATAAAGAATTAGGTAAGCTTCCATTTGTTCAGGGTTTAAAGACATTCTAAGTATAACTATGACATGTGTAATGTAAGCATGTGTCTTTGTTAATGCTAGTGAGAAATTACTTTAGCTTACCTTTACCTGACAGTGTTATCTAAATTTTCCACAAATGAACCAGGATTTTCATAAGGAAATTACAGCATGAAATAATGTTGATGAAATGACTACCTGTTAATTTACGGAGGTTTTTTTTGTTGGTTTTTGTCTGTTTATTGGTTTTTCTAGGAAAGGTTTCTCTGTGTAACAGAGCCTTGGCTCTCCTGGACTCGATTTGTAGACTAGGTTGGCCTCGAACTCACAGAGATCTGCCTATGTCTACCTCCCACGGGCTAGAATTAAAGACCTGTGACACCACATCAGGCCTGTTAATTTAGCTCTCCTTTCTTGAACTCCTAAACATTTTTTAGTTAAGCAAAGCTGTCACAGTACCACTAGCTATAAGAAACTTGTCCCACTCTGTCTCTGACTTAGGTGGCAGTAAACCTGAAGCAGTCCACATAAGCTGATCCAAGGCCCATGGCTGTCTGCGCTTGGCTGACTGACTCTGCTATAGCATTGGCGGAACTGTACATTTACCAATCTGGGAGGACACAATTAAACAATTCCATTTTGGTTTACAACTCCGTCTTCACCTTTTAAAAAGTGTTCTTTGCCCTGAAACCATCCTGTGACTATATCGTTGTGGTAGTACTTAAAATAGCTGCGCTGGTGAGCTTTTGCTTACCCACTATTTTTGTAATTCGTAGAGCAAGGTGATAAATGAATCTGTGCAATGGGTGGAATAGAACAAAAGTCAAGTGGATACCGTATCTGAGCAGAAAATTGTCCATATGTAGCATACTGCTGTGTCTGAGAAGAGCAGAATAATTGTAGCATTTTCAATATAATTATACAGGGATTAAGTAATATTGCTAAAAAAGGCTTATCCTCTGTGTGCGGTATTTTGGTTTGTCATTGCTTAAATAGTAGTGAGTCATTCATACTGATTGATAGATTTTGGTGGATTCCATTACAGGCATTCTGCATTTTTCAATTTCCTTACTAAGCAGCTCATCATTTTTACGACACCACTTCTTCATTAAAATGCTCTTTGAAAATCAGATTATCTGCTTTATGAGACAACTCTCAAGCAGTGCTTCAAATGTCTTTATAAAGACATTCCCATGCCTTTAATTCCTAATTCCCTACATCTCCTAATATAAAATTTACCTAGCTTTAGAAACTCAGAGTAAGAAAGTGTTTTCTTACTCTCTGCCTCCCTAAAATGTTCTTTATAGCAGAAGATTGTTTACCTAAATAAAGAAAATGCATGCAACTTGTAATAAATCAGATTGCCCTGTGGTTTAAGATCCATCCCTTCCCTTCTCTCATTCTCACGAGCCAGTATGGCCACTACTTTCCTTTCCTAAATTGTTAAGCTGAAATTTCAACTCTTATCTAAAGTGATGATACGATTCTGAATTGCTCTTTTATTCTTTTCCTTGTTTTCTTGGAATCTCCTCACTCTCTTTTCTGTTGGGTTCTTCTTAGACTGTGCAGGCCTGAGATGGTTTTCTGTTGTCACAGCCTGAGGTAGGGTAACAATGGCAATGTGTGGAGGCCAGGAAAGCTATAGCACAGAGAATGCCTGCTACCCCACCGGCCCCACACAGAAGAATCATCCAATTGCAAATGTCTATAATAAGAAATCCAGCCCAGCAGGCTCCACAATAAGAAAGGGAAAGGGTTAGAATTTTGTTTTGAGAACATCTTACAACTTCAGAGGACTTCATCTCTCTCTTCTTTTCAAATATCGGCTATAGAATCACCTCCCTTTTTCATTTCTGGAACTTGTCTATTTAACAATAATGATCTGACTGGATTGTCCAGTTTTCCCTTCCCTGCTCATTACAGGCACCAAAATGACAATGGTCACATTATCTTCAAGCTCCTGTCATGTCCATATTACTAAGCCCTGCTTTGTCTGAGTGACTTGTGGATTGTTTTCCTCATTGCTTCTACTTGTGGATAAGGAAAAGATTCATCAGGGCGGAACAATAATCATCTGTTTAACCACTGTGTTCCCAGATGCCAGCGTGCAGAGTCTTCCTTTAATAATCACCAAGTCACGGGACAGATCCTTCGTGAACATTTCTCATTTTTCAGAAAATACTCATGTTGGAAATTCTGCAGGGAATAAGATAAAATCCCATTTTAATGGTGATTACATTCAGTAGAAATCAGAAAATCCACCCCCAAAACCAGTTTTCTTCAAACATTATTTATACTGCTCTGTTATATATTAAAAACTAAACATCATTAACTATAAACAAGTTAGTTACCTTAAATATTTCTTTATGCCTTTTATTTTACAAAAATAGCAGACAAAACAAAACAAGATAACTGTGTGTTTCTCAGGGGCTGTCAGAACCTTGTTCCTAAACTTCACCTTCTGCACATGTCACCCTAGTTTTTGGCACAACTTAGCTGGTGTACCTGAGAGAGAAGACGACATTGAAGTAAACGCTGAATAGAGGGAGTTAAACTATTTGGTGGACTGAGATAGTGTCAGTGAGCAACGTTCAAATTTAAGGCAGTTCAAATGGTGAACTGCCTTAAAAGTAAAGGTGGAAAATTGTGCAAGAGGCCAGTCATCCAGGCTTGCCTGGGACGTCTTTCTACACTATGTCAGAAAGAAAGAGAAACCACACACGCACGCATACACACACATTCACACACACTACACGCACCACACATATACACTCAGAGAGAGAGAGAGAGACAGACAGACAGACAGAGACAGAGCTGAGAATAGATTGATTCTGGCTCCAGGCTCTTAAAACTGATCTATTCTTTGGGATTGCTTTGTGTAGGACTATTGGGAACTTAACCTAAGGCTTCCTGTACTCTAAGCAAGCATTTTACTACTACGAAATATCCCCAGCCTCTAGAAATACATTTCCATAATGCTTTTCAATGCAAATATATCTAAGTCTACATTCTAGGCTATCAACCTATGTCAACCATCTATCATATAGAATTGTCTCAGAAATAGAAACTTTTTGTACTGTATGTATTGTGTCAATTCATATAAAATTTACCGATATTCGACTCTTTTGAGCTATAGAAGTGACAATCTTACATGTTTTCACATAATCTTATAGTATATTTTGCTATTGCCCTTTTTAGGTGATATTTTTGCTACAATATTAAACCACTGGCACAAACTACTTATGGAGGACGTTATGTAAGCTACATGACAGATAGATGTTAGTGGCATTGCAGATACTTTAGGTTCTTTTAGCATTTTTCCTATCTGGGCCTGTGATGCTATAAAGAGTAATATTGTTTTGTTACATGATTTTTCTGTAACACATACTAAATTGTATTATCATGTTGAGTTTCTATGATAATCTGTTGTGTAAATATTTTTCTCCAACTCACAGCTGAAGGGATCGAGGTTCTTGGAGACTGAGTGACTTGGCCATATTCAGAGTACCCATAGCCTAGAAATTCTGACTTTGGAGGATGGATTTTCCTGACACCTGCTAGCACCACTTATATTATCAAACAAACAAACAAACCAAAAAAGGTGTTTTTTAATCATCACTTAAAAAAACAGTTATAAGCTATAGTGCTACAATTTCTCTCATTTTCACTAAAGTCCAGAAAACATATTCATAAAAATATAAATTTTCTATAGCAATATTTAGATTATTTCTTTAGAATTCTATTATGGCAATAAGCTGCAATTTGTGTAAGAGTATAATCTATTTCTAAATGGAAAAAAAGAAAGTTAGAATCTGTTTTATAATAAATGCAGTTTTAATAAATTCAATGACTTTAAACAGATGTGGCTTTACCAAGTTTAAGATTTTAGAGGGCCTGGAGATCTGGCTCAGAGGTTAAGAGCACTGGCTGTTCTTCCAAAGGTCCTAAGTTCAATTCCCAGCAACCACAAGATGGCTCACAACCATCTATAGTGCGATCTGGTGTCCTCTTCTGGCATGAAGGCAGGATGCTGTGTATATAATAAATAAATAAATCTTAAAAATTTTTTTTCATTAAAAAAAAAGATTTTTTAGAGAATCAGTTCCCACCCCCGCACACAAATTTTAACATATTAGTAGAAAAGTTCATAATTTCTCCACACACTAAAACATAAGCATCAGAGGAAGAAAGTACAAAATAACATTAAAAACATAACTGAGAACAGGGTGTTAAAACTATCATTTTTGCTTGATGGCTGTTTCTCTGTCTCATGCCTAGCATGGAGAACTAGGCTAGGCTTTAGCCTGTCCTCCAACACTGACCTCACAGAGAGGTACCAGCAAGAGGAAAGAACCAACATGAGGCACTGCTGCATCCGAGCGAACACAGTGTCCTCATTCATCCCAGTGCCCTCCTCATTCATCCCAGTGCCCTCATCCCAGTGTCCTCCTCATCCCAGTGTCCTCCTCATCCCAGTGTCCTCCTCATCCCAGTGCCCTCCTCATCCCAGTGCCCTCCTCATTCATCCCAGTGTCCTCCTCATCCCAGTGTCCTCCTCATCCCAGTGTCCTCCTCATCCCAGTGCCCTCCTCATCCCAGTGCCCTCCTCATCCCAGTGTCCTCCTCATTCATCCCAGTGTCCTCCTCATTCATCCCAGTG
>NW_026585895.1:5467580-5505049 GCF_907164565.1 Psammomys obesus | reverse complement strand
TCATCCCAGTGTCCTCCTCATCCCAGTGCCCTCCTCATCCCAGTGCCCTCCTCATCCCAGTGCCCTCCTCATTCATCCCAGTGCCCTCCTCATCCCAGTGCCCTCCTCATCCCAGTGTCCTCCTCATCCCAGTGCCCTCCTCATTCATCCCAGTGCCCTCCTCATCCCAGTGCCCTCATCACAGTGCCCCCCCTCAACACAGTGCCCTCCTCATCCCAGTGCCCTCCTCACCCTACCATTTCATTTCTTTCTTTCTTCAGAATTTTCCTTTAGTCTTTCCATCAGTCCTGGATTTAAGCAGCCTATGAGTCCAGTACATCCTATCACCCAATTTTGTACAGCCCATCATATAATTTAGCAATTATATTTGAATTTTTAAATTGGGAAAGGATGCAAAGAACAAATTGAAACGCTGTGAACAACTCCAGATTATAAATAAATGTGAAACAGCTAATATGTGTGACACATGGGGATTATATAAGATTTAAATTTCAGTGTCTAAAATAAGGTTTTATCCAAATATAGTCATGTTCCATCAGTGACATATCTGCTGGCTGTCTTTCTCACAGCAAAAGCTGAGTAGTTAGCTGCATCAGCAGCCTCATGCCTGGTGCTTTATAGGAAAGTTTTATTGACCTTATCCTCGAGTAAGACTGCCTTTATTCAGTTGCCAATGCTATAACTTCATCCCATTGTGAGCTGGCAACTTACTGTTCTGAGCTTTGGCTTCTACGTGTAAAATGATCAATGCTGCCTAACATCATGTCAACTTGACCTAAGATATAGTCAGCTGAAAGGAGAAACCTTAACTGAGAAAATACCTCCATAAGATCTGGCTAGAAAAAAAATCCTAATTAGTGCTTAATGGGGGAGGGCCCAGTCCATTGTGGGTGGAGCCATCCTTGGGTGGGTGATACTGGGTTCTATAAGAAAGCTCATTGAATAAACCATGAGGAGCAAGCCAGTAAGCAGTACTCCTCCATGGCCTCTGCATCAGATCCTGCCTCCAGTTTCCTGCCTTGTTTGAGCTCCTGTCCTGACATTCTTCCATAAAACAATAATGTGAAAGGGGAAGCCAAATAAACATTTTTCTCCCCAGGTTTCTTTTGGTCAGGATGTTTCATCACAGCAATAGCAATGCTAACACAAACAGGTAATTGCATCAAAGATAACTGTCAAGTAAACCATAAAGTTACTAATATTATTAAATTGTTGACTTTTATACTTCTCTGGGGTTATCACAATAAGTGATTTAAAAATAAAAAGACCATGGAAGCTGGAAATTTCAAATAGGCTACAAGTTAATGTTACCTTGTCATGATATGAAATCTGAGCAGCAGTTATCAGCATCCTGACTTTGTATTTAATCGTAAAATGTAACTGCATGTGTTCATATCTAATTTATACCATTTGGTTCATTTCAAGTGAAAAATATTTAAGCTTCTAAATGTGCAAATGCTAAACTGCAAAGTAGGGGTACGTTTCTCCCTGGGACAATGAACATTTGCTGAAATAACTTCTCCAGTGGAGCAGTTAGTTGCTTCTACTGGCCTTTCCTTCCTTCCTTCTTTCCTTCCTTTTTTCTTTCCTTCAAAGTAACTTAAAAAAATAATTGTTTAACTTCTACTCTTGTCATCTTCCAAAACAAAAAATAGTTTCTCTTGGGATAAAATGTTTCTAGAAAAGTAACACAGTCATGGCTTTTATTTATTCTTTTGAATTTTCAAGTGGAGTTTTAACTATTGCTTGAAAGACCACAGAATTTACTCTTGGATTTCAAGACCTCTTATATCTACTGTAAAACTTTTCAAATCTAAGGGTTGGAATGGTAATTTTACTCAGCAAAAGTCAGATTTTAAATGAGACTAGGTTTTAAGAAAGACTGCAGATCACTTACACTTTGTACTCAAAGGCAGAGGAGTCTGGAGGAAAGAAGATCTCAAACCTTGAAAATAAAATAAAATACTCCCAAAGCTAGTGTTCAATAACACCCTGGAGATAATGAGAGGCTAAGGAAAACTGATAAGCTGTGCTCGAAGCTTACCAGTCTTGTTCCCTTTCCAGCACTGTGGCACCTGTCCCTCCAGGGTGGGGGAGGTTAGGCCCTCAGAGCACTTAGTTTTACAATGCATAAGGAAATCCGCGGCTGCGCACTGTCAGAGCTCTCCGGATAAGCCAGCTGGAATTGAAGATGTTGCCTTTGTCTCCGCACTTTAAAGAAGAGCTTCAGGGCCTTGGGAATTGCAACAAGAGCAATGAGTCATGTCTGAAAAGGGGAAGAAAGGGTGTCAGATTTCATGCTCATTCATAACCCGAGGAATTGTTCCCTGTATTTCAGCAGAGACAGGAGATCATGAGGGAGACTTGAGAGTCAAGTATTTAAGTGTTGAAAGGCCCCGTTTGCTAGAAAAGATGGATGGAATGAAGTCCATCATAATAGAAATATAAATCATTCTTGGTTCTTTTCTTTCCTTATTTTTTTATTATGAAGCAACTGAACACATAAAGAAAAAGTTCTACTTCCAATCAAAACTACTTTGCCACTTGCTATCTATTTTGCCACTCCACTAAAGTCTGCAGTATTCCTTGGCACAGGGCCTGGGGTGGTTGGGGAATGGAGGGCCATTTTCCTCTGAGTCAACTGCTAGAATCTTTTGGATGACAGTCAAACACTTCTGTAATTTCCTTCACCATTTTTAGCTTCTTTTGGCATTACTTATTTCAAATATGTCTCTGGAATGTCAGGAAGAGGCCAGATACTGTTCTGAATGCTGTATTTTAATGCTTAGCTAAGGTTTTCCTAGAGAAATCAAGAGGCAGAAGTTGGATTGGGGATAGACAGAAAGCTTTATATATTTTTTCCTTATCTCTGCACAAAATCTAAAATCTTAATAAAGTAGCAAGAGCTCTTGGTTAATTGCCTACTTATGAAAGTATACCAGAGAGGAACTTTTACCCTTGGCCATAGGCAGTAACAGACTTGTGGGCATGGGGGACGGTGAGCAGCCTTTAAGGAAAGGCAGAAACTAGACTTTGAAATTACCAAATGGTCCAAACTCAGTGGAACTGTATTCAGGTTATTAATATTTCAGCCCCCTTCATCTATGGTTTTAAATGATTTTGGTGAGGTTTTGAATAGTCTATACTGTGAAACGCCATCACTGCTGTCTGCTCTAAGTTCCACAACCATGTGTGTGAGGTCTGTTGTGCCGACACCAACTGGCATAGGACATAAAGCCAAGCAAGAACAGGCCACATGTGACCACTGCATGCAGGGCCATCATTCACACCAATGGTCCTTTAAGGTTCCAAGGACTTCTTATACCTGCAATTACAGTATGGCTTTGGCTACTCTGACAATGAGTGGGTCTTGCTGGCCTTTCTCATCACGAATCACTGCAGAATCAAACAAAGGATGAATTCTTTCCTAAGAAGCTTATGACTAACTCAGGTTTCTACAAGTACTCCAAAAACAGGAATTTTTTCTGGTTACCAAGGCTGTACATGTAATTTTGATTTTGGCCTAAAGACTTAAAAACTGAAACCCATATGTTGTCCTACGTGTCCTGTAAGCCAATAGCCAATACTGTTTTCATCCCCTCCCCCATCCTCACTATATTCTGAAACAATGAATCCAAACATTTTTTTTACTGGCTTACCTGAATTAATCTTTTCCTGAGTTAATGCTATGCTAATAACAATGGATATTTAACAGAAAAAGTTCTTCCTGCTCCATGTTACCTAACCCCTTTTCCACTAATTTTAGCTTTGTGACTTTACACAATTCATTTCAGTCCCCTGGCTTTCAGTTTTTGTAGGTAAGATAACAAGTGTCTCTAGGTGACTACAGTCTCTTCCCTGCAGTAATTTATAGCCCAATCTGCTGCAAAGCAACACAGAAGCAATTCTGTGACCTTTACTGTGGAGAAAGGGCAGTAGGAGGCAGACATGTCAGGAATTCTAGTTTCTCATTTCTCCCACTCTCAGAATTGCAGCAAACAGCTAAAGTCCATGACCCAAAAATTTTATTAGCTATGCCAATTATTTTGGTTAAGTTTCATGTATGTTTATATATTTGAAACTGACAGAAAAACTCTGAATTGTGGTTTCTTATTTTACCTACTTTTGCCAGTTTCAAGCGATGAATGCTGCTCTGCTTCAGAATGGGAAAAAGAAATAGCATTTCCATGTGTTGGTTTCTGAAGATACAGCAGTTAACTTTATGTCAGCAGCCAACAGTAGCACTTACTTCCACTTAGCAAAATGAAGTTTGCATATTTTCTCCTAATTTTTGTGGCTGATGCGCTTACTCCTCATCAAGTCTCTTGTTGTGGCCACCCGTTCAAACGGTTCCAAGTGTTCATACTCCAGTGATAAAATACTGCAAAAAATTTCTTTTCAGTAGTTCCATTCCATGCACACAAGTAAATGGAATCTACTCTGCTATATTCTGACTTCTTTTCAATGGCCTAAGAGCTGGAGTAAATTTTCCTAGTAAGTGTCTTTAGGGTAGTTCTCTAGCTTTCCTGAAATGAAAGGTATATGCAAAAAGCACATCTCTGAGAAAACTGGCTGGAGAGATCTGATGAGTGTAAAATACCAGGTCAGTTTCTAACAATATCAGGAGTAGACTGTAGATAGAAAAAAAAAAAAAAGCTGGTTATGTTTCATTTCCTGAATTTTGATGTCTAACACCAGAAATGCTTTGTCTACTTCCTACTTTGTATAGCCACTGCCAAAACTTCCTTTTCACCACAGAGCTAAAGCAATTAACTTTACTTACTGGTTTTCTGTGGCATGGCACTTGGGAGACTGAGGCAAGAGGATCAGAAGCTTGACTAACTAACTAAACAAGCCTGGTCTGTAGAGCCAGTTCAAGGTAATATAGAAAGACACTGTTTTGCAAAATGAACAAACTATAGTCTGGAAGGCCAACCCTGTATGCACAAGTTCCACCTCAGACTTACTGTCATGAGGCATCTTTCTGCACAGCCTTTCCATTGAGTGGTTTTGGGAACCAGTTTTGGTGATAATTTAAACAAGATTTCAAAGGGTGGGGGAACCCTCTTCATTCAAACTGTCACCTGTCTGGTCCAGCAGGCAGATGATGGTCTGTTGTGCCCAGTGAACTCCTGAGCACCTTTAGTCACTGCAGAGAGCTGTGTGTGGCAGATGACAGAGCCAAGAAGACTGGGAACCTACAAGACCTGACTCATGTGAAGGTTAAAATGTAAGCATGTTGTAGTCCCAGCATAAACGGCTTTACAGCCTCTCTTGGAAAAAGGTAGAACATACAGGCAACTCTCAACCATGCACCTGCGGCTTTCATTGCTTCTCAAAGCACTCATTGTTTCTCAAAGTATTATTTGAAAGTTAAGGCACCACTAGAGACCTAATTGGTCTAATCAGAGAAATAAAGCAATGCGATTTTGCTTTGGGTTTGTGTGAGAACCACAAAGCTGGCGACTCAGGAAATAGTAAGGTAACTCCATAGGTCTGTGGAAATCAGAATGAAGACTAAAACTGTATAAAATATTAACTCATGAGGATAATTTTTAAGAACATCATCTATTTTTCTAAACTGCCTTGATTCAAGGAGTCCCCACTGGAGAATTCAACAATAAGACTTTTTTTTTTTTTAAGATAAGACATTTTAGTATATTCCTCTTCAAAAGTAACTTTCATAGTGTGAGTACTTATTGAGAGTAGGGAAGCAGTCGCTTTATGTCCGAAATGAAGCTAAAGGACTTTCTGTCAAGCCCAACCCCTCACCCAACTTTAAACAGAACACCAGATTCCTTGCTCACTAACCGCTCTGGCCATCTTAGCATTTTTGCTCAGGACTTAGCTCTGATGCCTCCTCGGCTCATCTTTTTTTACTTTTTGCTTTCCTCTCTGCTTCTTCTGAGCTTAAACACTTGCCTCGTTCATATCCAATTGAAGCAAACATTCTCCTTTATTACCAGGCAACACACAATGTGCTGGGGCCTTTTTTGTTTGTTTTCCTTAGCACATTTTAACTCTTCTCCCAAAACAGAAAGAACAGACATCATCTTACTATGACATCTCTTTTTTTGTTTTGTTTTGTTTTGTTTTGTTTTTCAGAAGAGGTCAGGTTTTCTCAGTGAAGAATTCTGTCACTTGCCTTTTAAGTTGTGTGTCCCCACATTCACAGACATGCAAGATTTCATTGGTCACCTTATGTTTTGGCAGTTCTGTAAGCCAGGAGAACAATCCCTTTCGAAGGGTTCTTGAGAGAGTGCTAAGACTCTCTCTCTTTCAGTTTCTTCCCTGTACCCTGGACTGGAAGGCTCTGCTGACTCCACGCTCATACCTCGCTCTGCAGCTACTGCTTTTCCAGTAGAAAGACTATGAAGGCTTCTCAACCCACTGTTTGGAAAGAGAGGAAAATCCACCAGCTCTTGTCAGTGGTTTGGAGGTGGGTGCTGACTGCAAATCAATAGACAATAGGTAAGGAGGGGGACTGTACACGTTCAAAGCATGGGGAGCACCCAATGCCCGACTCCTTGAGCAATCAGGGGTAAGGGCATGTAACAGGAGGGATTTGGGAGATCCAAATGGGGAAGGCTCTAATGAGGCTTGTTGATACAATTTCTTGGAATGTCCCCAGTCAAAGCCAGTTGCCTCCCTGACAGGAGACTTCCTGGCAATTTGTGGCAGCTGACTCTCATAAAGCTCTGTTTCAGCCAGATAAGGGAAGTTTAGATAAGCCTCTATGTCCATTGTAGCTGTTTTCACTTTGAAATCTTTATACTGTTTTGGAGGGCTGCTCGTGTCTCCCTATCTCCCTACACTGAGTCTCATTCTTCATAAATCTGTCTCCACATCCCGGCTAGGGAGGTAATTCTAAAGCAGCTGATCATGGCGCTGCCCTTCTTAAAAACACTTCAGAGGCTTTTTCTCTGCCAAGGATTATGATTTATAATCCTAGATTTACTGCTCTTGTACTAAAGCATAAAGAAGAAAAGAGTGAAATTGTATAACTTACTGCAGCCGGGGTGGGCACTGTTGATTTACACGGAGGCGAGGGGTGAGCAAGGCAGGGGAAGTATGACCAGCAAAAGGCCATTCTCAGAAATGTGGTGCCATTCCACATTTCTGTCTGTTTCTCAGGTTGTTCTTCTAAAAATCACCGCATTAGGAGGGATGCCAAGTACCAAATCTTTTTCTCTTCCCTTAAATTTTAATTAACATTTTGTTCCTCCAGGGCCTCAGTGAAATGCCTGGAGAAGTTCATAAGCTTATTCATATGAATGTTAAGAAGTTAATGGACTGTGCCTTTCCATGGATAGTGTTCCTGTTTGGCTAAGGGCCTTCATGGCTGGTTTTTCAGGGTAGCCAATGAAAGGATTTTCAGAGTCAAAGGCAGCAAGGAGATGAAAGTGTGTGAGCTTCTGTCTGTCCTGCTTCTGAATCCAAATGGTCTTGAGAGAAGAGTTCTCTTGCCTTTGTACACTGTACGCCCAGGAGACGTCACTTTCTCCTCTAGAGTGCTGTTATGTGGAACAGAAGAAATATTTTGGCTGTCAGCTGTGATTTACTTTTTAAAAAGCCCATATAAAAGTATATTTACACGTCAAAGAAAACATCAGTTTAAAGAATACACTGCAATATGGTTTTAAAGATAAATGCACACTGTTTCAAAATTGTGTACCATCTAATTTCTTGCTGTATGGATTTCACTGTTCTATGTTCCCCATACAAATGGAATAGTAAGACTTTTACCTTCCATGGTGTTTTCAAAGCCCACAGGGATCCCTCACCTCCTCACCTCCTGCCTTCCAGCACTGAGGTCATAGGGAGAGCGCCACACTCAGTTTGCATGTGAGTTCTGGGGATCAAAACTTACACCTTCATGCTTGAATAGCAAGTGCCTCACCAGCTGAGCCCTCACCCTCCCCTTACATCCTTGTATCCTTATACAAGTATAACTTCTGATGCTATACTTTGGTCCAATTCAACAAATTTCATCAAATGTATGCCCCTTCTTCCTCTAAATCATAATCTGTGGACCACATTATGGTTCAGATTTTACACTAGGGATTTAATGGCGTGAGTAGTTTAGAATAGTGAGGCTCCCATGATTTATGGTAACCAGGTTTAAAATATGTTGACATATGGAATGTAATGAACATTGTCCCTGGGATGATTAAATTTCAGAGAACTGTATGCTAAGGAATCCAGATGGCTTATGAGCATGTACTTTGAGCATCATCAGTTATGACACACTGGATGTGTACAATGTGGTCAGCTCATCATTTATGCCATATACGGCTCTGGCAATTTAATGACTCACTATGGTTGATGTCAGAACATTAGATGCTGTTGCTCGTGCACTATGATCCCACTAAATGCTAATATTTAAGAATACCTGCTGGCTCTGAAGACGCAGTTCCTTTTCCACAGTGTTTTCTTACAGTGTTTTGCCTTACTCTTCTGAAGCAGCATCTGGAACATCAATGCCTGGTCTCCCTCATGTTTGCAGTCACTAATTCAGACTTCCTTGGTGTTTGTCTAGTCTTTAATGGCCTAGGTATGTGAAAGCAAAGTGATATAATACCTTCCCTACTTAAAATTAGAATATTCCAGAATGCCCCAAATCTTCATCTTTACCACGTATCCCTGAGGTCACAGACACCTGCTCTCTGTACTGGGGTAAATAAGGCAGGTATCCATTAGCTTAACCACTCCCAAGTGGGGCTGACTGTGAAGGAAACTGTAACTGAGGCATGTAGAGAGTAAAACAATTTAAATGACATGAGGCTAAGAACGGAGGATTGCATGTTGGAGGGCAGCCCCAGCCCCATACCTACAAAACAAGACAAAAAAAGTACCATGATGGTTATACAGTACCCTCTTGCCTTTTCATCATATACATCCATTCTATTCACTAATAAAGGTAAAATAATTCCTCTGCTTTGGACTAGCATGAAGATTATTTTCCTGGCCAACTGTAGGAGTGCACATCTGCCATCCTAGCTATTCAGGAGACTGGTGTAGGAGGGTTACAAGTTTGAGGCCAGTCTGGGCAGAACAGCAAAACTCTACCTGAATAGAAATAAAAACAGACTGAAGTGACCATTTAGTGCTAGAGTGCTTGTCCAGCATGGAGGAGGCGTGAGTTTAATCGCCAGCACCACAGAAAACAAACAAACCAGCCACTGTTGCCTGTTGCTTAGTAGTTATTGTTCCTTATGTTCCACACTGAATTGTATGTTTGTCCCTTGATCCCCTGTAGCTAATTCTCAATAAGTAGGCACTAAAGTATTATGACTATGGCTTGGAAGTGTTTGAGATAAATATTGCAATGATTCCAGGAGGAGTTCAATTTTGTTTCTCTTTGGGTCGTCTTCATTTTGTGTGCTTAAAAATTTCGAAACGCATTTTGTGTGTTTGGATTTAAAAAAGAAAAAAAATAAGGCCAGGAAGAAAAGTTGTGAAAATGTTATTTCTGTTGAGCTGAGTAACCTCCCCCCCCCCCACCCCAGTTTCACCTACCCTGTGATGAGGTATAGAATTTACTTAAAAACAAAATAAAAAAACCACTGTTTTGAGTCCTAACGACCCTTTCCTTTAAACCTGCTGAAATGCCAGTGTCAAGGGAGTCACCAGCTCAAGCTGTGCCACGCAGGGAAGGTGGGGCTGCATGGGACGAGGTTTCGACTAAACAGGTTGTAGAATATTATGCCGAGACGTGTTGGGAAAACAACTCAAAATAACGAGGACTCTCCATATGCGACCGCAGGCTAGCGTACACTTCAAACATCCGAGGTCTTCTGCTATCCTCCTGGAGATTTATACAGAAACAATCAACATCAGCAAAAAGAAAATCTCTATATGCTATAGATAGCCTTACTCCCAAGATTTATGGGCCCAGAAACAAAGGAGTACAAATAGAGATCCACATACAACATATGGAATTATTACTCATGGTAAATACATTTAAATGAAATACTTTCTGTTTTTTACACTTCTACCTTAAAAATTTAGCTCACGAACATTTCCAACTTAGATTTTTGATACCCCTGTAGCTCTGTGTTTGATGCCTATGGCCATTCCTGCTCACATATGCAGATCTTTGAAATTTCCTGCCTCTGTTGCCAGGTGAGCATCTTTCAGGCCTTACAGTGTTTCACACAGACAGAACAGACCACACCTGGGAGTGATCTGGGGCAGACACTGGAGCAGGATCAGTGATGCTTGGACATGGGATTCTGAGGTCCCAGGTAACCCAAGAAAGCAAGGAGCACGTGAGGAGTGCCTCCTTGCTATCCTGGTGGGCATAACCCTTTGGTTATGGATTGCTCTGGGTGGTCAAATAAAAGGCAAAGAGACTCTCTGGAGCAGGAGACCTAATAAAGCATTTTTTTGCCTGAGTTTAGAGTTGCATGGGTGTGTATTTGCAAGTTCAAGTACACACGCCTGAACTAACTATGCCAAACTTACATACATATATTTGTAATATGTGGAATATATATGTGTATATATATACAATCATGCACAGTATCATCTAAATGAGAGGATAAAGTGAATGATTCCAGGAGGCACCTATTTATGGTTGCTCATAACAACATTTGTCTGATTATGGCTATCTAAATAATTAAAACAAAGTAATGAAGTCCTGTCAGATAACGGGGCAACACCACTGTCAGAGGCCCAGAGGAAAGGGCTTTCCCTACCTGTGTCCTGTAGGAAGAGGCTTACCTCACAATGCCCTGTGCTGCATTGTGCAGATGAGGACCACTGTGCTTTGCTGAGCGGAGGCCAGCCAGGGGCTAACCTGAGGATGCGCACCTCAGCTGGATCTCTTCTCTCTTGTTGCTTGCCTCACCTCTGCAGGCTGAGGAGGTTCTTGGTCGTCTTGGATGCATTTTGGAAGGGATTTTCTTAGGCACTGTAACACTTCAATCAAGTGGGCTACAGCCATCTCTGGCAATAAAGACAGCTGATTTTTTTTCCCCCTGACACAAAATCTTACTGTGTGGCCCTGGCTGGCCTAGAACACACTGTGCAGAACAGGTTAGCCTCCACACCATGGGGATCCTCCAGCACATGGTGATCCACGTGCTGAGAGTCCACGTGTGAAACACAGTGCCTCACTGAAGCTCAAACCTTAGTCGTTTGACCAAAATCTGAGCAGTCATCACAGTTACAGCCACATTTATTATAGTATTTGGTAGCTTTAAAGGCCTTCTATAATGAATTTAATCTGTTGTGATATGACTGGCCAGAATTTATGAGATATATTTTACTATTTTCACCATTTAATATCGTTGATCCAGTAGGACTATTTTTGGGTTAATTATCCACACAGGTTTTCAAATACTTTACTACTCTGAAGAAGACAATGTGTTATCTCAAGGTTACACAACTTCTGAAATAGACTCACCACTTATCTTTTAGTACTTTCTAAATCCAACATAGTACTTTTATTGATTATTTGGGAATTTCACATAATGCACCCCAATAATACTTCCCAGGTTTACCAGGTCCACTCTCAACACCCTTGTGGCTTTCTCCCAAAGACTCATAAGACCTAAGATCAATAATTAATAAATGGGACCTCATGAAACTGAAAAGCTTCTGTAAAGCAAAGGACACTGTCATCAGAACAAGACGACAGCCTACAGGCTGGGAAAAAAATCTTTACCAACCCTACATCTGACAGAGGGCTAATATCCAGAATACATAAAGAACACAAGAAGTTAAACATCAACAAGCCAAATAATCCAATTAAAAATGGGTTATAGAGTTAACAGAGAATTTTCAACAGAGGAATCTAGAATGGCTGAGAAACACTTAAAGAAATGCTCAACATCCTTAGTCATCAGGGAAATGCAAAAAAAAAAAAAAAACAAAACAAAACAAAAAAACACTGAGATTCCATCTTACAGCTATCAGAATGGCCAAGATCAAAAACTCAAGTGACTGCACATGCTGGAGAAGATGTGGAGAAAGGGGAACCCTCATCCATTGCTGGTGGGAATGTAAGCTTCTGTAAGCACTTTGGAAATCAGTATGGTGCTTTCTTAGAAAATTGGGAACAGCTATATCTCCAGACCCAGCTCTACCACTCCTGGGCATATACCCAAAAGATGTTCTACCACACAGCAAGGACATTTGTTCAACTATGTTCATAGCAGCTTTATTTGTAATAGCCAGAAACTGGAAACAACCCAGATATCCTTCAGCTGAAGAATGGATAAAGAAAAAGTGGTACATCTATACAATGGATAGTATTCAGCTATTAAAAACAAGAAGGACATCATGAAATTTGCAGGCAAATGTCTGGAAAAGACCATCCTGAGTGAGATAACGCAGAAGCAGAAAGACATGCATGGTATATATTCATTTATAAGTGGATATTAGCCATATAATACAAAATAACCATACTATAAGTCACAGCTCTCAAGAAGCTAAGTAACAAGGAGGACCATAGGGAGGATGCTTAATTCTCACTGAGATGAGCAAATAGAATAGGCACCGGAAATGGTTTAAGAGAAGGAACCTGATTGGAACCTATTACTATAGATGTCCTCTGAAAGACTACACCCAATAGGGGCTTGAAGTAGATGCAAAGACCTACAGCCAAATTTTGGGCAGAAAGCAGGGAGTCTTATGGAAGAGTAGGGGACAGGGATAGAAGGACCCAGAGATAACAAGAGCTCCACAAGGAGACCAACAGAGTCAACAAATCTGGGCCCAGGGGGCCCTGCAAAGATTGATGCACCTACCAAAAACCGTGCATGGAGAGGACCCAGACCCTCTACTCAGATTTAGCTGATAGGCAGCTCAGTCTCCATATAGGTAACCTAGTAAGGGGAGCAGGGTTGTCTCTGACAGGGCTCTGTTGCCTGCTCTTCTATCACTTCCCCTGGGGGAGGTGGCCTAGCAAGGCCACAGAGGAAGAGGATGCAGGTAGTCCTAATGAGACTTGATAGTCTGGGGTCAGTTGGTAGGGGAGGGGGTTGGGGGAAGAAAGAGGATGGGCCTGGGAGGAGGCAAGGGAGGGGCTATGATCGGAATGTAAAATCAAGAAATTAGTTTTAAGATATTTCGCTACCTCACACATTTATGTGCCACCAGCTGAGCCAGGCTGTCAAGAGTGTCATAAGTGAACATACTGAGCTCCTTTCGGAGCCGGCTGCTGGTCAGTCATAGACGTCTCTAAGCTGTGCTCTAAACTGGCAAAGTCCTGAAAGTCCTTGGCCCAAGGTGAGTGGGTGTTCCTGCTACCTCTGCCTCAGTGACAGGCAGAACTCCGACAGACTTCTGACCTTTCTGGTAGCACTCTGTGATCAAGGGCCCACAGCAGGGGAAAAAGCAAATGGGATCATCTTTTACTGTTATCTTTGTCATGGAGGTTCCTTTTCGACTCAGTCTTCTTGGACGCTGGGCTCTGGCTATCCAAAACAGTGGTCCTTGCCAGCTAGTACTTGCCTTGCCTGACTTCCCCTGGCTCTTGCCTAAATAACAACTCTGTCCCTCCCAGCTCTGTTTCTGCTTCTGGGAGAGTCTCCAAGTTGGCCTCTGCCAGATGCTACCTACTTAGTCGATTCCTATGCATGTGGCTTTGCCCCATGACCTCCTAAGTTAGTTAAGGAAGCAACGGCTGAAAACCTTAGCAATTCTCTCACAGATTTAACAAATAAATTAACCTTATTCTAAATTACATTATCTATTATCATATGTTATATTTTCATGTGGGTATTCCCACTGTTCAGATGGTTTAATAGACTCCAAGACTATAAGTCAGATTTAGTAACTATGTCCTTTTATCTCCAGGCATCCACACTAAAAACAGATGTCTATGTGAAAGTGCTAGATCATTCCAAGTTGTTTTTCTAAGTGTTGGTAAATGTTAGTTTGTACTGAAATGTTTGAAATGGGTTTGTCAAAGTAATAATTCAATTGCAAATATTGGTCAAAGCAAACAAACAGGCACTGGGCTCAATATCTACCATTAGCAGAGAGCATTGTCTCATAGAATGGTACAGTAACTGTTTCGCTTTAGAAATAACAATTTAAAAAAATTGTCTGGAATCACTAATGGAAAACTGATTGAATTGCGGAGAAGGAGGGAGATGGTTTTAGCTTAGCTTTATCCTACCAGATCATAAGCTAAGGGTTCCCTAACAGCTTCACTGTGAATTTAGGTCTTTAAATTATTAAATGTGAATCTTATTATTCACAGCACCATTTCAAAACACCCATGGGAAAGACAGTCATTATGTTTTCTGGTTCCTGACCCAAGAAACTGAACATCAGGCAGATAAGATCTGGGAAGTTGTTCAGGTGAACTAATTTGCTTAACAACTGATACTGCATATTTGATTAAAATTTTTCTTACTAAACACAGTTCTGGAATGTTAACTTGAGTGCCTCGGATGACAAAGGTACATTCAGGCTAGGGCTAGGTTAGTCTATATAGGAAAAATCATGTATTTTTAGAGTATGTTGAAGCACCAACTGCTGTTATCTGGGAGTGTTCTGGATCTACTGTGAGAGAGAACGGCCCAAACAGTGATCAGTGGAGTAGGAATGAGCATTCTACTTTTTTTCTGCCTGTAGCTTTGCCAGTAACTAGTCTGGTGAGCTTCAGCAGGTCCTTTGACCTCCTTCAGTCTTAGAATTTTTTTTTTCTTTGTAAATAAGGGGTTGGGCTCTGATTTCTAAGGTCAATTAGAACCATGAAGCCATGTGACTTCTCTCAGAGTTTCTTTCAAAATACACATTACATATTTATTTATGTCTCAGCCTATCTTAAAGGCATTCCTGGACCATATCCAATCACAGCTCAGGCAAACAATGCAGCCACAGAAAGGCTACTTGCGTCATTTTATTTTATTTTATTTTCACATTCAAACAATACCTGGCAAATAAATAAAGGTTTCTGAAATTGTGATTGGCACAATGGTGCATGATCTGCTGCAGTGAACATTTAAGCAAAACATATACATACTTAGAGCTGAGAATGAGGTGAGAGCAGATTACACTGGCCTGTGTTTGTGAAAGGCCAGTGTTAGAAGCTGTGGATGTGTCACAAATGCTCAAAGCTACACGATTTAGCCCTCCCCTGCTCCTTCGCCTTTCCCAACACATGCTCCAGCATCAGCAACTTTCCCTCACTTTCTCCTAGATCTCCTTGTGTTTCCTCCTGTGCACTCTCACTTGGGTGACATTGCACAGCCTCCCATCTTGGCTCTTGCTTTCCTCCCCATACTTTAACTATTCAGCAGATTTATATATCTTTTGCGTTTCTGTGTTGAGACAGGGCATGGATTATGATGGTATTATTTTAGATACAGTACTTAAGAGGTGATTTTTGCTTGTTTTATTTCTTTCACAGAACCTAGGAGCGGGCTTCCTCAGACTAACTAGCTTCACCGATATCATATCAACTTTGTTTTACAACACCGTGGATCAGCCCAGGGCAAATCCTCTACTGCTGAGCTACATCCCTGGGCCCCTCGAGGTATATTTTAATATGACTCACATAGAAAAAGAGACATGTCTCAGTTCTTGCTAAAACTCTATAGAGTATTCTCAATTTTGTAGAAGACTATCTCAGGTATTATATTTTAGAAATCAAATGAATAATTTTGTGATTAAGAAGTTACTTGGGGAAAATAGAATGTAAGAATAGGACTTGGGGTTTACAGGATTTAAGAGTGGCCCAGAAACAGTGACTTAGTGACTAAATATGTCTTTATGAACTGTGCAGCTTTGTGGTTTTAATTGTTTTTATACTGTGGAGTATGGATGCTAACACTGCTGCATAGGGTTGTACCTTACAAGCAATAAGGCAATGTATGCAGGGGACTTAGAAAAAGCACCAAGTATGTATTTGAGTGCTTATTAATAATCCCACAAAGTAAGTAGTGTGAGCCCATTTTACAGGCAATGAAATCAAGCCTCTGCAACTTCAAAATATTTTCTTCTCATCCGAGCTGACTCATTGGATTTCTGTCATAAGAATGTGATAATGGATGAGTAAGTCACAGCTCTTAAGGACAACACACTGAAGAGGAAGTAAAAAGGAAACAGAGCAATTTCCACATGAGCTTTAGGTGTAGTTTACAGGACTCTAATCCAGGGCTGAGGAGCTGGCTATCATGGACATTTCCAGCAAAGTCTGGTCTTGAAGTGTGGACTGGAATTGGGTCATGAGGTTGGGTGAGCTAGAAGGTGCTCTAAGCAGAAGATGCAGAGGATGAGGGATGCGAGCCTGTCCTGCATGGAAGGGTACAGAAGCAGGGAAGACAGGGAATACTGTACTGCCATTGCACAGGCCATCCTGACTGAGATGTGGAGTCTGTGATGAGGGGACCCTGGGTTTTAAAGGCACAGTATGAATGTAGTTTCTTAAGGACAGTACAAGAATGTGTACACAGCAGTGTTTATACTGAGGCCAGCCTATCTGCACCCCAGGTGTGCTGGCTGGCATTTATGGATACTTAGGTCTGAGTTTAAATCATCTAATATATTTTTATTTGTATGTGTATTGACCTCAGGCTTGCTGAGGTCAGATATGACTATAGGTAATGTATATCCTGTAGGGAAAATAACCTTATTAATAATCAAGAGAAACACCTTTCCCACTTTCCGGGAATTCTTTTCTCAGGAAACTTATCTACATTAAGATCATATGTTCAAATATCTTTATTTCTAATGGGAAACAATCTTCATGACGTCTTATACAAAACTATTGTTCCAAATGTTTGATTCTAACCATTCTTGTGGCAGAAGATCATTTATAAACCAAGATTCTCAGGACCCCGTAGTCAAGCTTCAGAGAAATATTGATTTAAGCATCACGGTAAACTCTACTCTTAAATACAGATTATTTTAACTCTGATTACTAGTGAGCTTCTGTAGTCAGTGTAAATTTAGCATTTAAAATTTACTGAGATAATTAAAGTTAAATGATTTGGGTGTTTGATAAAACTGCAGCAAAATATCTTACTAAGTTTGAAAAGCATCTTTAAAGTAGAAATGACAGTTCACCAATTCTTTTACATGTCGCTTATACACACGTTGTTTGTATGGTGCCAGTGCATTGAGCGATACTAATGCTAATCTTAGAATCACTAGAATTAGCATTCTAGTGTGTGATGTCTAATTCAGCTGCAGGAATGAAGTCTGCCCCAAGTGACTGTCAGCGTGCTAAACGTTAGGGTGCCACGAGAGTTAGTTGCACCCACGAAAAAAGTCTCTTTCTTTATGTAGCTAAAAACAAACAAACAAAAAATAATTCCCATGATGAATTGTGGTAAGTCCTAAAGCACAGGCATGAATCACATATGTATTAGAGTTGAGACTGGCTATCTGAAATCTTCCAACCCGGACTAGCACATGATAATTAGGCGACTCAGCATAATTATTTTTCTCCAATAACTTTACATAATTTAGGAACACATCTGAGTGGTACTAACTTGTCTATCCGATTCTAATTTCAAGAAATAATGACATTACTTAGACTGCCAATTCCTCTGTGTTTTAAAAACACTTAAAACTGGATTGTATAATATACACCCATTTAACTAGAAATATTTTAGGCAATATAATATATCATAAAACACTGCAAAAGTCAAGTCAGCAGCTAAAGGATGACAGTATTTCTGAAAACATTTTATGCAGATAAAATTGAGAGAGATGAAGATTCCACTCAGACTCTAAAGCTGTTCCTCCAAAATTGTTAAGTGTGTCTTTGTTGCCTTTGAAGCAAGACATTTCATTGTGTACCCGTGACCTATTTCCCCTGTAATCTGAATTTCCTGATTTAGTATGAATAAGCCAAACATTTTAATCGGGACAGCCTGGGCACTAGATACTTGAAGGCACTAGATACTAGATACTTCTCCTCAGCCAACGGACACTGGGGATTTCATGCTCTGTGCATCCTTTCCTGAATACAGGTGACTATGGCTTCCCCTGAGAACATAATTACTCATTGCTCTTGCCTCTTCCAACATTAGTCACTTTCTTAATTCATTTCTCTTTTAAGTGTCTTTGATCCTAATAATAATATGGCAGCAGTGCTAACTATGTAATAAATCAGTGAGAGCATGGGAAATGAAATTGCTACCTCATTTTGCACACTAATACCTTCCTATTTTAAGTTGCAGAAGACAAAACGATTGGTAGTGTTTTGTGTCTCAACATAGCCTTGAAAATGTGAGGAATCCTTCAGCCAGCTCCTCTGTTGCTTGTGTTTTTGCTCTTCTCTCTACTACAGACTTTTCCTGTCCCAAGTCACGTTTTTCACTGTTTTTAAACTTAAAAAAATATATATAGTGATTTTAAATCTGGCTGGTGACAGTTCTATTAAAAAAAAATGGGGTCGGTATGATAAGGAATCTCTCCTTGCTCAAAGAAATGTGTTCTTTGATTTATTTCATGTTTCACCTGCTTTCTGATGTCTCTAAAAATGCAGTTGGTGTTAAAGTACTTAGCTGCACCTTTGAGACAATAAACTTTATCCCAGTGGCTCTCAACTTTCCCAATGCTGCAACCATTTAATACAGCGCCTCATGCTGTGCTGAGCCCCCAACCACAGAATTATTTTGTTGCTACTTCATAACTGTAATTCCGCAACTGTAGGAATCATAATATAAATATCTGTATTCTCTGATGGTCTTAGGGGACCCCCGTGAACCGTCACGACACAACCCCAAAGGGTTCGTGACCCAGAATCACTGCTTTATACTGTAGTTCTTAAGTACGGTCCTTATTTGTGTAGCGTTTTAAAGGGTCCCAAAGGTCATCTTGTGCAAAAATATAATACTGCTATTTACAGTATGAATGTGAAGGTACATGGACAGAATAGTGTGTATGTAACTTTTTTTACTTAACATTTTACTAGTGAGTTATGGTTAAAAGCATGTTCACAAAGATGATTAAATTGCCTCACATAACATTTATTTGCTAAGCATAAGTCACTAGAAAGAATTAATTTACAACATATATTTCTAAATTTATATGTAGTTATATGCCTGTGCATATTCATGTGAATACATACACATACATAACTGAACAGGCTTTTCTATTAGACTTCGGATGTTATAAATCTGTTTCTTAAAAATGAGACACCTTGGCGCAAAGATCAGCGATTGTTTTGATGAAGCTGAATTGACAGCCAAGGAACTCTTTTATTGGGAGCTGAGTCAAGCTGATCTGATGGGAAAACCAGAAACTCTAAAAAATGTATAGATGTTGGCAGCTACATTAAAGCTTTCTGAGGCTAAAGGCAGCAGTTTATCTAGCAGGTGGGCTGAGTCAAGGGACTTCCTGCCTTGACATTTTGACTGACATTTTCTGCCATCCTCAAATGAACCAGTGCCCTGCGGGAAATGGCTTTTAGATATGACCAGACTAAAATATTCCGACTGCAGCAGCGTATTTTATTGCCTGGTATTGTAGTACTTTTTAGTGCTCTTTGCCTGACACTGAGTTCATATTTTCCTCACAGGTTCTGCTAAAGCCTGTGAGGAATTGCCAGTGCAAAAGTCCAAATGCTCTCTATACTGGGTTATCTGTATGGGGAGCACCATGTTGCACTGTGAGCTCCCCTAAAGTAACACAGAGAGTTAGAATTGCTGGATGTTGAACCCAAATTGGGGTACTTAAAAAAAATTCACATTCAAAATAGAATTCTAAGTATTGAAATTTATTGCTAGGAGTAATTATAAAGCAGAATGAAAGTAAACCACAAGAACTGTTCAAATTGCTAATCAATTCTAAATCCCAATTTATATCAGATATGATACAAACATTTCTAAAGAAGTATCTAAATGTAGTGGACACATATAATAAGAAAGCATAAAATAGTTTAGATATGAGTTTTGTCATTTGCTTTGGGTGTTGTTTGTATTACCAAGATTTGTTTGTTTGTTTTTACGTACTCAGCCTCTAATAAGATCATTTTTCTGAAGGCTGGAGAAAGTGGATCAGGCCTGAACAGAAAAAGGGCGGCAGACCAAAGCCAGGGCAGGGTTGATGCTGGTTCTAGAACAGGGAGAATTTACCTGATAAGACTTGAAGCTACTTCATTCTTTCGTGATACCGAGAGGCCCAGTTATATATTTACATGGACCATGATCTAACTTTTATTCATAATTCATAAATATGGAGAAGGCATGGTTGCCAAAGGATGGTTGGCATTAGAAATATATAGCTCCATTAGTTCTCAAAATGAATGACTGCTGTTGAAAAGGGCCCTTTACATAAATGATCTTCATTAGATGAAATCTATTCTATACCAGAATTGTGAGGTGTTTTGACAAGTAAATATTTAGTTCACCTTGGCATCTTTTATATTAGGTATTCACTGGTTTCAGAACACTAATGTTTCTAAACTAGGAACTTAGAGAAAATCCAACCCAGTTAAACTGTGCCAATAAAGACATTAATATGTAATGAATTTCACACAAATATCCTTGTGGTATGCTACACAAAGATATAAAATTATGAATTCTTAAAATATGCCTGGATTTCATAATTGAGAACTTTTGAAAATGCTGATGCGAACTTCTAAGTTTATGATAGGTCTGAGGAATACAAATTATCAACTTGCTGGGTGTGAGTATATTTGTATTAGTTAGGTTGTACCTGAAAGGAAGTGACACAAAATACAGAAATAAATCGGACTTACTAGCAAAGAAACTTTACCAATATCAAAAGGTTCTGAATGAAGGTATTCCCCAGAGTTGACTGGGTCAGCAGCTTACGTCTTCTTCGTTGAGGTGGGGTCTCTGTAAATGTGCTCTGTCATTCTTAGCATCCTGGCTTATAAAAGTAAACATACAACATCTGCTAGATTTTGAATTTCAACTAAAGAATGCATAATTTTTGGCAATATCCCATGTAATATTGCTACCACAAGTTCTAATTTAACTGGGTGCTATGCATTTCTGTTTCTCAAATCTGGCTATTTTTCTGCCATTTTCCTTGTCTTCTGAAGCTAGCTTCCTTTGTGGTCACAAGATAGCTGCCTTGGTTTTTAATGTCATGTTTCATGCCACTATACAGATGGTATAAAAATGATTTTGTTGCCAAGAAGAAGGGGTGGCTCAGTAAGTAACCAACCATAGACTTCATCGAGACAAGTCTGGATTTTTGTTGACTAACAGTTTCCTCTAAGAATATGGACCTAGTACTGCAACAGGATGTAATTGACCTTGTTTTCTGATTCAGGCACAGAAAGTTGATCAACTGTTATATTTATGCAGAAGCCTCTGCTCTTTTATTGTCTGGAAACGTTAATATTTCTTTTGAAGCCCTCATATTGTTAGAGCGGAGGACTGTCCCCAACCCCCACGTCCGTATTTGGAATAATTAAGATACTTTCTGTTAAGGGCACTGAGCTGAGGACACGGCTCCTTTGCACCCTCGTCTTTCTCCACAGCACTGCCGGCACACGCACTAGCCAGCTCCCCACACTCACGCTTGCTGGCTGTTTCCCCCTGCCTAGGGCCCTTTCCTATGCTCCCTTCCTCCTTCCGCTCCCCCACCTTCAAAAGCTGTCCACACCTTCCGAGCCTTATTTGTGCTTAAAGCACTAATGGTTTTAAATGGGCTTGATAGACTAATCTGTGTTAATATTTACTTTACTAATGTGTTGGGCCTCTGAGGTAATTTAACACTTTAATCATTTCAAAAGTTCAGCCTCTGAAAACCTTTTCAGGATTGTAGCCAGTGTAGGCACCTTTGTGACACACAGCCTTCAGCTTTCCTACCACACTCCCAGGGGCAGGTAGTGACAAGAAAGGCTGTCCTATGGAACAACTCTCTGGACTTTGCTTGTGTCTAACTTGCTCTTGTGACTTCCTCCATTTCCATTCCTCCCAGCCTCACACTGCAATGCACTGGTCTCCAGGCCTTTTCCCCACCCAGCTTCCTGTCTCATACTGAGTGATTCATACATGACTTCAGTATTTATGATGATGCCCCACCCATCGCCACAGACTCATCATTTCTTGACCTTCTGTGGTGCATAAGTCTTCTCCTTTGGACTTTAGTGCCGTGCCCTAGAGCTCCCTAGTCACCCCCAGCAAGCCCTTGCCTATGTCACTACAACAGTGTCACCATCTCCTCCACCTGGAACTCTTCCCCTCTTGTATCACACAAATCCATTGGCATCACAGAGACTCTAAAACCCCAGAAAACTCAGTCTCAACTCTCTGAGACCCTCCACTGGTCCACTTCCTCCCTTCCTGACTTTCCTCTTCCATCTGTCTGTATACTTTATCTGAACAACTAAATCCTCAACTTCCTACATTTCTCCAGTCTCCATCACACTCAATCTCAATGTCAGAACATCTATCTTGATTAACACCTGTATGTCTGAGCCTACTAAACACAGCTGCACCACTCCCAGAAGGGCCTCCAGGTCACTCTACAATATAAAGCATCACTGGGTGTGGTAAGGAGTTTAGAGTTCAGCTGTTCTCTGATTCCATCCCACGCGGGAGTTCTTAAGAAAATAACATGACCATACTATGCTCTCTTTGCTTGAGCATAAGAGAAGCAAATCATAACTAGACATGTCCCACAGGTATGTTATGAATAAACATGCTAACATTTACAAGCTGCTTAGAGTTGTATATAACTTGAATAAACAATTTTTTTTATCTTTCTCCTTTGTTTTCTGTTTAGATTGGTGAACCATTCATAGTTCTAAATCTTCTCAATTTCTACATGTCTCAGGCTCCATTACTGTAGTAGATCATCTGATTCTGAGTATGAGGACAAAGGTTGAAAACTCCTTTAAATCATCTCTCTCTACAAACCTCTGAGACATTGAGATAAGCAATGGCTTTGTTTTGGGATAGGATTTCCAGTGCACTGGTAACAAAAGCAAAAACAGACAAGTGGTTATGTTAATTAAACTACATAGGTTCTATACAGCAGCCAAGGGAAGAGACCCCTACAGGGAGAATTTGCAAACTCTGTGTATGTGTATATGCATAAGAGTACCAGATGAAGGGTTAAGTTGTAAAAGATATACAAGTGCAATTCAGTATCAAGAAATTAATAGTTTCTAAAAGTGAGGAAAAGACCCGTACACATTTCTCTGAAGAAATGACCAACATGTATTTGAAAAACTGTTCAACACCACTAATCATCAGGGAAATGCAAATTAAAGGGACAAGAAAATATCATTTTACACCTGCTATAATAACTCTTAACGAAACAAAAGCTAACCAGGGTTGTCAAGGATGGGAAGAGTAGGGCGGACCTGAATGCTACTGATGAGAATGTAAACTGATAGTTATTATGGGAAGCCGCATGGAGGTTCCTCTACTTTTGCAGTGGAATTGATGACTGCAGACTCACAGTTGAGAGACAGAAGGCTTCTGTGACAACCCCCACCTCCACCCAACCCTGGCCCCCTAACAAAGTAACAGCCTAGACAGGAAACCATCAAAGAGAACTCTTGAAAATGGTGATAAGTGTGCTGAAGTGTAGCGCCTCACAACTGATGGCTTCTAGCAGGTGTGCAGGTTGGGAAGGACTCAGTTTCTCTAAGCAGCTGGCCACCAGGAGTTTGTCCATGCCCCAGTGAATATATGAGGCACAAAACTGGACTTGTTTTTGTTTGTTTGTTTGGTTGTTTTTTTTGTTCTGTTTTTTCTTTTTCTTTTTGAGGGAAGAGGTCACAGAGTGGAGGGGCAGACGTGGGAGGATTGGGAAGTGAGAGTGATTGGCATGCCTAACATGAAATTCCCAAATAATCAATAAAAATATTATATTTAAAACAGAATTACTATATGAGCTAGCAATCTCATGACTGTATTCCTAAACGAATGATCAGTATGTGAGCACTGCAGAGACAAACACACTTTGTTCACTGAAGTGATATACATAATTGGAGTATATTAAATGAACCTGTGTCCATGCAGATACATGGATAACAATGTGATTTGCAGTCATAGTAGGACGCTACAGTGGTGCCAAGAGAAAAATAACCTTTAATTTGCAGCAGCTTGGATGAGTGTGGAGGGCATTCTGTTGAGTGAAATAAGGGAGGCACAGAAAGACAAATACCATGTAATTTTATCATATGTGCAGTTCAGAATAAATTCTCAGGTAGAGAGTAGTAATACACCTGCAATCCCAACTCTTAGTTTTATTTTAGCTGTTTTGTGCTTTCCTTTTGCTGTGATAGAGCACTGTAACCAAAGCAACGGAAAGAAAGCGTTTACGTTAGCTTATGCATCCAGAGGGATAAGTCTGTTGTGGTGGGGCCTGTAACAGCTAGTGATAGGCCTTGTGTCAGGAACAGGAAGCTGAGCAGTCACTTTACAGCTCAAGCACCAAGCAGAGAGGCCAAAATGGAAGTGGCACAGGGTTCCTCGTCTCAAAATGTGACCCCAGGAAATACTTTCTCTGGCAAAGCTGTACCTTCTAAACTCCTAGACAACACCGACAATGGGGACCAGGAGCTACCTGAGCACCCACGGGGTGATTCTCAGTCAAAGCACTGTATTTGTTTTTATCACTGTATGTTTTTATCGTGTGTGTCTACCTCCTGTTGTTACTGGATTATTGAGAAATGATGAGGTGGTGGTAATTGTGAGGCGAGTATTAACACTCAGAGTCAGTTCTGAAGGAATCCAAGCTTTAGGATTTGTGCTTTATCTCAGCCTCGGCTGAGCCCGGGCTCTTGTGATTTGTATGGCCATATATTTGTATGCTGGTTTTCCTGCTTTTTTTTTTTTTTGTATGGTAGTGAATTGGTTTAGTGTGAATTACCATACTGTTTCCTGTTTGCTTTGCAAGGGAACTAGCCCCAAAGAGTTCTACTCTGATCAGGTCTCCCTTCACCATTCCAGCCACAGTACTTGTCAAGGTCAGAAATGATCTCTGTGCAGTCAAACCAGAAGCCAGTTCTTACTATTCATCCTAATTAGCGTCTTAGGAAGTTTGCAAAGTTGATGATTTCTTCCTCTTTCAATCCTGTTCGCTGGATTCTGCTTTCTCTCTTTCTGTCTCATCTCTTAGTTTTTCTTGGCCTCCTTTGCTGAATTCTCCTCATTTACCAGCCTCTAAAATATGAAGTACCTCAAGATACTGTCCTTGGCTATGTCTTCTCATCATTCTTCACCGGTTCCCAATTTATGGCCTTACCTAGCATGTGGGCATTAGATTTTACATATTTGTCTATCACTCCATAAATTATATTTCAGTCCAAATTTTCCTCCTAAGCTCTGCCTCCATAGCTGTATGCTATTTCTTTGTCTCTAGGTCAGCATTTAAACAGTTTTTCAAACTTACCACATTTAATTGTCCTTTGTTGCCCCCCCCCCCCGCCAAAGGCTGTTCTTTGCCTCAGCCTAAGCACAATTTCTAGTTCCTCAATAAATGAAATAGTTCTTACCCCCTTCTGCCTTTTACAACACTTCCAACCCACAGACTGTCCTGCTGGTTTTATCTTCAAACTATCATGTCTACCATATCCAAAGCTCCCACTCTGGCACAACCCTGTTACTCTTTTTGTTTGTTTGTTTGTTTTGTTTTTCTCTCCATTTCTGTCTTTGCCAAATTAGTCACATTCATGAAGAACAGCCAGAGTCTTTAAAACCTGGAGTCAGGCCATGCACTCCTGCTTACCCTCTGCCCTTTTCAATTGGAGTCACTTGTCTTCAGGCAGCTGAAGAGCTACTGTGGTGGGTACCGCTTTCTTTCCTCACCCAGGGAGAGCTGAACTGACAATGAAAATTTTGGGAACACAGGAATATATTTGGTGGGAGAATAGATCCAATTATAGAGGCTGAAAAATACAATGAAAAAACAAAACAAAACACAGGACAAGAAGGAACGAAAGGAGTAGTGAGTCCTTTCAAAAGTTATAAGGCTAACTACGAAAAGAAGGCTTTGAACATGATCACTGGAGTTTGTGCTTTGTGGATCTTTTATGATGACAGCTTCACTGGGAATAGGACAGCTTCCTTGGGAAATAGGAGGAAGACTGACTGATAAGAACCATGAACACAGGAGGCCATCAAAACATACACATACTATTTAAGCCACACTTTTATCCACAACTCTAGCTCTGAACTGGATATTTGAATTCCTGGACACATCTCAGTCATGGTCTTTATAAACATTTGCCATCCAATATGTCCAGTAATGTACTCATTTCATTTTTTTTTTTGGCTTGGTTCTTCTTACTCATAAAAACAAACAAACAAAAAACTAATATCAAATATTCAGTCTTTACAAGAGTTCCCATCATGTCAAACACCACCAATGCCTAACTTTTTAACAAGAATTGCAAACAAACCTTGGGGTTCGTTCTGGTTCTTTCCTCTCACCTATCTATAAGCTGTGGGTGCTGAATGCAGGCCCTATCGCTGCTGCCCCAACCCAGGTGTTTACCATCTTTGCCAAATACCAATTAATACACTCCCAATCTGGGTGCCTTGCCTGAGGCCCGCCCATCTCTTTCAAGTCTAAAGTTGTTATTTATCTTTCAGTAGAGTGTTCTAGTTTAAAAAAAAAAATGAAAAAGCACAACCCCTTAGGATAGTGACTGAAAATTGGCTTTTACCTACTGTTTAAATCTCAATCGTCACAGTCCTTTACATGTATTAATATAATTATACTGAAATATGTTATGTGGGTCATGTATATACTCTCCTCACATTCCTATTCAACGGATATGCCCTTCAAAGTTCAAGAAGTCTCCCTGACACTTACTAAAATGTCAATGTAATCTCAAACCGTTTGGGGAAAAGTTAGCCACAATGCTTCATTTAACAGTCTCTTTGTTCATTCTCATGTTTCCTCTACAAAATATGTATTTCCAATATTAAATATTATCTTGTACACTTCTCCAATATAACTGACCTGGCTTTTACTTGCTATATTGTAGAACGGATGTTTAAAAAAAAAAACCCAAAAAATCAAATGCTATATTGCAGAATAAATGAAAGTAAAATGAGAACGGGTGGGGACAAAACTGAGGAAGGTTCAAGATGCATATCATACCACCTACTCCTCTGCCTTGCATAAGCCACACAGTTGGCACCATTTTCTTAGCAGCCAATGAAGCACAAACTTTGTCAATTATCCAGTTCCCAGTACCAATGAGATAAAAAACTAAAGCCTATTAACTTCAACTGTTCTTGCAAGAAAACTGTAAAAAGGAGTTTCTATTGAAATTCTCCTAAGGAGAACCTGGGATGAGATTCTGTCTGTTTCGTTTTGTTTTTGAGATGCACAAAAGTGCTTTATTACTCCTGATTGGATTTGCTAAAGCTGGCTGTTCAACAAAAAGAATTTAAAGGCCTAGTGCTAATCAACTTTCTGATTACTCCCACCAGGATTTCATGTAATTTTTCTCATGTCTGTTTCCTCCTACGTGGAGTTTTACCAAACATGAAGGATGACATTCTTAGTGATTGTTGAAAGATTCTATTTCTACTTTCCTATCAGTGTTCACATGCAGAATTGGTACTGGCAGGTGTTACTGTGCAAACCGCACAGTAATCTTATAAAAATAATCTTTATGAAACCACTGAATATTATCAAAGCACCAAAGCTGCAGGGTACTTCCTAGACCACTCTTAAGTCCTGGGTAAACACTGTTATACTGAAGCAATCATGTATAATGATATCTAAGAGCCACAATAGTAGTTGAATTTGTATCCTTTAGAAAACCCTGAATATTGTTCCTCCTTGAGTTAGAGTGTTTATTTTAATTACATTTCTTGTATGGGTTTGTGGAGTACAGTATGACAGTATTTGCTGGCAATGTGTGATGATTAAATCTGCGTAGTTAATATTCCCAACTCCTTCAATATATGTTAGAATTTTAAATACTTCTTAAGTAAACTTTAAAAGAGATTTAATTACTGTATGTATACATGTATATGGGCGGTTTTGCATGGATATATGTCTGTGCGCATGTGTGTGCTGCCCATGAGAAGTTAGAAGAGCGCACTAGATTCTCTGGAACAGGAGTTAAAGCCTGTACGTATGTGCAGGATCCTCTGGATAAGGAGCCATTGCTCTTCGCTTCTCAGCCATTGAAACAACCCTGTTTAAGCTCTTAAAGTGTCTGGTCGGACATCTGTCATTTGAGTGTTGCTGGGAAGACTAGATTTCAGGTCCAGATACTGACTTCTTCATGTTCTTATCCCTATCCCACTTAAATAAAACTTGTGCATACAGGAAAGTAGCTAGATGAGACACGCTGCAGTTCCTAGCCTTTTGCTTCTGGTGTAGAATTTTTATGCTCGTTTGTAAGACTCAAACACAAGCTCAACATTACCTGCAGGTACTGTTTACAAAGATGCTGTCCCTAACCCTGAGTGCTTAAAGCTGAAGAGAGTGACAGGTTTGGGGTCTGAAGGATATCAGTTTAACCAAGGAATCTTAATATTACATGCTAGTAAGAAACTTAGATGTTAAAATCATTACCTCCTATTTATAAGATTTGATAATATGAAAGCATTTCCATCTTTACATTTATCAATAAATATAACCCCTGAGGTACATGAATTATATAAGAGGATGTTTTTTCTTACTAGATATGATGTGTCTTTCACATTTACATATAGTATTACAATAAATAGGCATGTAAATTACCTAGATATGTTACCACATTGTCCAGATCTCAAGGCATATCTGATCAATCACTTATAGGAATGCTATCAAGTCTAACAAAATTATTCCCAGAGAAGGAGAGGACAAGGTGATTGCTGAAATACTGAGTGGCTATATCTCTACAACTATAGGAAGCAAAACATATATCTATATCTATATCTATCTATCTATCTATCTATCTATCTATCTATCTATATATATATTATCAAAGAGCTCACTGATGAACAGAAGCTTGTGGTACTTCAGAAGACTATGCAAAACTGAGGTAGATTTGCCCTCAGCACCACCAGACACCAGCGGAAAAAGGCTGTGTCTGAGTCCCCATACTTTTTTTCTGAGCCATCAGCTATCACGCTACCCCTCGTCCTAACCTACCATCCTTAAAGTGTCCACACGAGCTCTAACATTGTTTCCCCTTACAGCTAACTTTGGGTGTGGTTGCTTCAAAGTCTGTTAGAACACGGCCATGCACTTGTGTAGTCAGGGGCTTGGGAAGATTACCACAAACCTGAAGTTTTCCAGGTAATATGGAAGTATATTCTATAGCTACATTGTCTCCATTTTTTTGATAGTTATAAAATATTTTAGAGAAGACTTTCTATTACTATGAGTTTTATATATAAATAAGACTAAAATAAACATCCTACTCTTAGTTTTCTACTCTATAAGCCACATAGTAATGGTTGTGGTATAATTTATGATAATACAATAAGAAGTAATCTCAGTATTTGATGGGCAAAGTAGATTCATCATGAGTTTCAGGGTTCATAGAGAGACTCCTTCAGAACACAAAATACATCCAAATAAAACTAGTACAAAACAATGAAAGATTTAGAAGTGTCACAAGAAAGAAAGGAAAAGAAAGAAGGAAAGGAAGGAAGGAAGAGAGAGAGAGAATTTTTTTTTTCTGGAGAAAATAGGAGTCCTGTCCTGCATTTAACCAAAACTGTCCTGATTACAGATCAACAAATATTTCAGAGGGTTCTGAGAAATTCTCTTAAATAATGATTGCAAATATTCTTAGCATGAATGCTTTTTGTTATTCACTGTCTTTTAACTTTATTTAAAAAGTTATTTATTTCTTATGTACATGTGTATGACCTTATCAATAAATATAAAACATTTATTTATTTAATATGTACATGTGTGTGTACATAATGGAGCCAACATAGGTCAAACAGGACATTATATTCCCTGGAAGTAGACTTACAGATGGTTGTGAGCTGCCATGTAGGTGTTGGGCGCCAAACCCAGGTCTTCTGAAAGTTGAGTTAGGGCTCTTAAAAACTGAGCTATCTCTCAAGCCAATATTTATTTACTTTTTAATTTCAAAAATGAAAAAAAAAAAACAGAAGGAATGTGTATGGTATTCCAATCTGTTTAAGTTGAGTGTTAAGATATGTATAATTCCTGCCTAAAACTTCCTGGTAGGGCCCCTGAGAGGCAGCTAAGCAAGCACACCGAGAGGCTGACACAGATCCTTGCCCTACTTCTGTCACTGACCACCTGCTGTCTTAAGGCAATCTTTCTGACTCAGTCTTGTTGCCCTGAAAAACCAAGGACTTGGAGCAGATAGTGGTTCATGGCTTTGAGTGTCCCTGCTCCTCTGTGTAGCAGCTGCAAGAGGTCCCTCGGTGGCCCACTCAGCCCCGAGCTCTGAGAGGCAGCCCGAAGTCCCAGGAAGCAGCTGAGCAGGGGAAGCCAAAGGCTTCTTCGCACGAGGAAGCCTTGGTTCTACTCTGCCCCTCAAACAGACTATTAGTGTATGGTCTGGAGCATTGACATCTCAGGAAATCTGACTTTTTACTGATAAAACTAGAACAACACAAGCAGTTAAAGATTATTTTTTTAAATTAAATCAGACAGTATTAGTAGCTCTAAATATGATGACTGGTTACGAAGTAAGTGCCCAGTTAAAACCACTCATTTTTTTAAAATTACTCATTTTTATTTTACGGGCATTAGTGTTCTGCCTACATGTATGTAAGATGGTGTTAAATCCCCAAGACCTGGAGGTACAGACAACTGTGGTCTACCATGTGGATCATGGGACTTGAACCCAGGTCCTCTGGACAAGCAGCCAGTGGTCTTAACAGCTGAGCCCTATTAGAGCTTCAACAAGAAGATGATCAACCTATCGGTAATGAGGTGTGGTTAGAGCTTAAAGTACCACCCTGAGCTGATTTGTTTAAAAAAAAAATAGGAAAGTCCCAGACCCAGAATAATATTTAAAAGTCAACCAAAATAACCTGTCTGGTGAGTTTACTCCGTGATTCTTTTACTTAATAACAATCTTCTAATAAACATGCCATCAAGCTGTTTGAGCTGTATTAATGTAATCTAGGCCAAGCATGCTACCCCACAACTTTATGAAACTTTCATGCCCTGATGAGGTTTCAATGGAATTTACTTCATGTTTTCATTCCTTTGAAACAGACTATGGGAGAGTTCTTTTTGTTATTCTTAGTTCTTAACGGTAACATATATTACATCTCCTTGTTACTGTCCCAAACTTCATTACATAAATTATATTTTAAAAATAACACAACACAAAATCATTCCTAGGTAAGAGAAACACAATAAAAAAGAAATATAAGTTCTTATTTTATTATTTAAATAGCATTACTTTACTCCAAAGAGAAGTGAAAGAAAAGAAATTCTCCAAATCTGGAAATTGGAGTACTATGATCTGTTTTTAATTAGAACAGGGATATCTATTTATTTTGGCCCTAGAATTCCCATGGGAAGTTTAAATTTCCAACACAGAGATTTTATTTCTTTGCTAACAGTTGTCACCCTGATGGAAACTGATGATTTTCAGAGCCCAAAGATAACACACACATAAGTAAACTAGTGTTTCTTTTTTCCCCTTATAACTTAAAGATGGGACTTTTGTATATAGAATACTTCTTACTGTAGGATCCTCTACAGTAAATGTTAATTAGCTCAAAATGACATTCTGGGTCAACCAATGTTAAAGATAATCTTAGGAATTATGAAATCTATAGTTAAGAGTTCTGAGCATAAATTTTAAAACAATATTCCCATGAGGCTGGAGAGGTGGCTCATTGGTTAGCTTTTCCAAAGGGTGAGAGTTCAGTTCCTAGCATCCACATCAGGAGGGTCACAACCACCTGTAACTTCAGCTTTGACCATCCAAAGATTATGACTTTCTTGAGTACCTGCATGCACGTGCACACAACCAAATACAGTGGTGAATAAATGCACATAACTCAGAATAATAAAACCAAACTTTGTACTATCTCTTCCTAGATTCTGGGATTCTCTTCGCTTCTGAGATGTGAGAACCTGTGTGATCGATCTACAGTGCCGGGTGGAAAATAAGAAGTTTTCTTCACAGTACTGGGTGAGTCACATGGTTACTAGGAAGTAATTTACAGTGACTTATAACTCTTGCATACTTCTATGCTAAATATCCCCAAACCATGAAACTATTATTCAGATTTATTTATTATAAAATTCAACTCAAAAAGTTTTTAGGAACAAGCTAACTTTCTGTCTCCACTGTTTTACTCTGTGTAATACTTTGTTGGTGGATTAACTTTCATGGGACTTCATTTACTTGAAAGCTATTTTGAAGAAATGAATATCAAATTTACATACAACTTTCTAATTATTTGTCTTAAGGCCCTACAGATCTGCAGTAAGGAAAGACACAGGGGACTTTACGCTGTGCAGGGGACCTGCTGTGAAGGTGCTAGCTGAAATGCAGTGTTGTTACGTTGAGTTCTTACCTGTTCAACTTTGCACTTTAGTGAGTGGAGATGAAAGTAACTGGTGGAGCTGGAGGTTAAGACAGAGCCAAAACCCTGTCTGTGGCTGGAAAAGTTCCACTTTCTCCCCATTTTACTCTTAAACTTGCCAAGCCTTGTTCACTTTGGCTTTATTTTTTTTTAAAACGCATTTCTGGTGAGTGAGGAAAGGTTTTGTACTGTGTTTTCAATGACTCACCCAAAATAACTCCATTGAATTTGTAAAGGGTCCCATTCTGAATGTAGATTTTGTTTGTTCTGCAGTGGGCATGAAGTAGCTGCAGGGAAGAGATTAGAGACGGGAAATGTGGTGGGAGAAGCCCGTATAATTCATATTTTTTTTTCAGGAGCAAGCACATGTCAAAGAATTGATTTTCTTAAAAAAAAAAAAAAGCCTCTGTGTGTGTGTGTGTGTGTGTGTGTGTGTGTGCATGTGCGAGTGTGTTCAGTACACACGCTTATGAATGTTCACATGCAAAACAACCATTCTGAATCCTGTACTCACATAGCCTTTTCAATCTATCAGTATTAGACAGATATGTGTTATATCCAGGCACTGAGATTTCTTTCTGTCATCACCATAAAATGTACAAAGAACATTTTATATAGAAACACGTAATTGTAAATTTATGCAGAGTGAATTTTTAAAATTCTAACTGGTTTTAATGAAAAAAATAATCATATATAAAACTATTTAATCCTATAAAAACTACAGTTTTTGGAAATATCAAGTTAGAAAAAAAACGTGAATCAAAAAAAAAAAGGAACACATTACAGGGTGTTAACATTTGAGAACTTAAGACATTATCTTGTTTTGTCACATACTGCAGAAAAATTCCTAGTATCAGCAAGTGCTGGCACAGAATGAGCATTGAATGCAGACCCATATACTTCTGCAAAATCTTGTATGATTCAAAGTGGCTGAGATCTTTAAAAGCCACATTTTAGGGTAAGACTGAAAACAAGAGGAAGGGAGAGAAGGAGAGGGAAAGAGACAGGGAGGGAGAGGGGAAGAGAGAGAGAAAAAGAAAGAGAGTAAAACTTGAGAAACTAGGCTTTGCAGACTAATTACAAATATTTTAGCTTTCCCATATAGAGTTTCCATATGTCCACTAGGAATCCCAAAGCCTCCTGTAAGTGACTTTATGAAATCATGAAACAGATCAAGGGAATTATACTCATTCTCTTACATAATCTTGCTTCTCCATTGTGGATAAAGAATAGATGGGCATTCTTACGTATTGCTGAGAAACAGGAGAGAACTGAGTCAATGAAAAAACAAAAACAAAATAAAACAAAACAACTGGCTAAAGATTCACTGTGGAAAGGGTAAATCTATTATTATTCAACAAACATGAAGTTGTGACCTTAAAACAAAGGATAAATCCAGCAAGCCTCCAATGTATATAACATCAGAAAGTATACAATTTGGTAATATTTGACAGTAAGTTTTATTTCTTTATGCACAATAAGAGGCATGGTGGCACACACTTGTAATCCCAGCACTCAGAGAGGCAGAGGCAGGTGGATCTCTGTGAGTTTGAGGCCAGCCTGGTCTACAAAACCAGTACAGGACAGCCAAGGCTACATAGATAAACCCTGTCTCGAAAAAAAAAAAAATATGTACAATAGTTAGAAATACTAAAACAAAAACAATGATTAATAGTATCTTCATGTAATAAATCAAGAACTGATCAAAATCAGACTAACTCATTTTCAGAAGGCTTTATTATACTTGTTTTATAAGTAAATCATTAGGTGTTTCTGAAGACTTATTCTTATTGAGTGCCATTTCCCTTCTCTTTCGTTCTTTTTGGAAATTTTCCCCCTGCTATGATGGGAATGTTAATAGATGTTGAGGGAACTACAAGGTTTTCTTTTGAACTGTATGGCAATGTCATATGAAATTTATTTTGAGGAATTCCCAAGCCTTTAAGATTGGGATGAGACGGAAGAGAAATGGAAAGTTGGGAACTGTAGTAATACGCTATGTAGCGTTTTCCCAAGACAGACAAAAAGTATTTGATACAACTGCAATTCTGCTACTCAGAATAAAACTGCTATTCTGAATAAAACGCTGGTTATATAGATATAAATGAAACAGTATCTTAAGTAGAGCCAAAAGGCCTCAATTTAACTACAGTAAAAATAAATCTTGTTATCTAATTTTTGAGGCCTGTGTGATGGTTAGTAATTTACATCATATCATCTATCACTTATTATTAAAGCTTTTCTACCTAAAATTTTGTTTTTTAAACACAGTATTTTTTCTGTTCTATGCTGAATTTATTATAATTTTAAGAAACATCTGCATGAAAATGGAAATAGAAACAATTCATTACTATTATAATACTTTCTCCATATTAAATTGACTTATTTTGTCTCTTATAACATAATATATTGAATATCTATTTCATTTGTGTAACCTTCACACTAACTTGGGAAGTTAGTTATAATTGTGATTTTACATATGAGAGAAGCGATATCCAAAGAGGAAACATTCAACTTTAGTCTGATACCAAAGGCCTGCTAGTTTCCACTCTATCTTGTTAGGTGAAATTGTTTATATTAAATATAACTATGATGTAATATAACATAATAATATAATATTAAATATAATTAACATATTTAATATTTCTCTTCTTCATAAGTATCAATGACATAGACAATATTATTAATGTAGAACATTAGCAATGCAGATTTTGCAGCTGGTCTAGCCTAAAGTCATTGCCTGGAAACAAGCAAATGCCTAGATTTTCCTCAGGTTTAGCATTCACTACTGAATAAATCAAATACTTTGGGCATTAAAAATAGCCTCAGAGTTGGCAACATAAATCCTTAGAATAGCATGCTGCCTATGATTTTATTCTCAAGGAAATACACCTTTCTCATTCTCCATTAAGTTTTGTAATGCAAAATAATTCTCTATTTTTAAGTTTTGTACCACCATAGATTCCCTAATTGCTATACTCTATTCTAGTACTTGCTGGATTTACTCCCTTTTTGTTTTTCTGACTGTGATGGAAGGACTTGTAAATATAAGCTATACTTCATTATTGCCTTTCCCAAGAATTCTTTGCTCTTTAAAAATGCAAACAAAACTAATTATTAGATAATTTGCACTGGAGGTAAAACACACGGCACATCCCTAGTCTGTCTCATGTGAAGACAAACAATAACAGACATCTTACGTCAAGGCTAGTCAGTATTCCATGTAGAATCAGCATCGTATTACAGGTACAAGAAAGAGATGATAACATTCCACAGTCTCTCATGATTACAATGTGGCTGGTAACTAACATACTGTCTGGACCTGGTCATATTATTTGCTGCATAATTCACTTCGCCAATAAATGGCGTGTACATTCTGTTGTATAAATCAGAGGGCTGTAAGGAGGATAGGATTGAGGCTGGCAGAACCACAGAGTGAAGAAATGGTGGATCAGCTCTCCTGTGCAGGTAGCAGGCAGAACAGGAATGAATTAAACGACGAGGATTTGACAGAATGGAAGCTGGGGACAGCAGGTGGATGGGACAGGATCCAACAAGGCCCTGGGTAAAACTGAAACTGTGAAGGCAGTGTACTGTACAGCATTTGGCCAACCCTCCCAACAGTTCTCCAGGCACCTCCTTTCCATCTGCCTCATCTTCCCGTGGCAGCTCCTTTGGAAGGACACAAAAGAGTTAGCTTCATCCTTAATCGAGAATTCCTGATAGTCTAAGATACATTCATAACTAACAGATCCTTTACTAGTGAAAGGTCAAGCTACAGAGATGCTACCATCACCCTCTGGCATTTCCCTGTAAGTCTAGGAGGGCCAGGATAATACCATGATGGCTCTGGGAAGCCAGCCTGGGTTGTGGATTTGATCTTGGGATACTGATAAACCATCAGGAGTTGTTGCTTCCAACGATAAGTAATGATGTACTGGGAACTATCAAACATATGACCCACCTAGAAAAAAAAATAGGGCCAAAGACAGGAAGTTCATGGTGGTACTTTAAAGGTGTACGGCCTATGTGAAAGGGTCTGCACAGAAAACCAGGTACCACCTCATCCTAAAAGTCCCTCAAACTATATCCTTTGGTTACTAACACACTTATTTAAGTTAAACTCTTATGAGTTGTAAATGTCTATTTCAAGTGGAAAACTTCTTCCATAAAATATTATTTATGTAAAAATGTTCATTTTAGTGAAGGTAAGACGGAAACAAAAAAGTATTCTAACTTTGTTGCAGAGGTCAGCCATGCATAATAAAATAGTGGGAGCCATCTACGTTATAGATGGGAGATAGCTCAGAAGCATTTACAGAGGATGTTCGCTGTTTGATGTCACACTCTGCCTCATTCTGGATAGACTCTGATTCTTTTTTCCTCATAAGAGATGAAACTGTGATAAAGGAGTACGCGGAAGCTCACTTAAAAGAATGTTTCCGAAGTGTGACACTACCTTCTGGCTCCCACATCCCAGCAGTTAGCTCTGTCCACATTCCCCGGGCCTTACTTTCTCCACTCCCCTTCCTTTTTCCGTCTGCAACTCCCATGTGCTAAAGCCACTCTTAGTGCATGCCCACGCCTCACACAGCCAGGACACACGCGTGTCTCAAGGTGCACGCGGCACTGGGGGAAGCTCTTAGGCGTGGACAGTACAGCCCCCACGCACTTTCGTCCTTGCCCAATAGCTCAGGCATCCCACACTGGGGCAAAGCCTCAGAGAACAGGTCCGCGGAGCCCAGTCACTTGTGCTGCACGCGGGGGCGTTTTATGAGACTTGGCCTTGGCACTTTACCTCTATTTCTGGCCGAGCAAGGAGTTGAGCGGAGGAAAGGCTACGGGCAAACAAACAAACAAATCTGGCTCTTTCCAGAGGCAACCGCGAAGGGGCGAGTCAGCTCCCAGCCCTTGGGGCCGAGCCAGCCCCGCCTCGACTCCCCGCCTCAGCGCCCCGGCAGGACAGCCACCGGAAGGGGGCGTGGCCTCGCTCGTGGGCGGGGCGCACGGCTGCGAGGGGCCGGACCCTGCCCGGCGGGGGCGCGGCTAGGGCGGGGCGGGGCGGGGCCT
>NW_026585895.1:5374019-5467180 GCF_907164565.1 Psammomys obesus | reverse complement strand
GCGCCGCGCGCCTACCCGCGCTCCCCGGCGCCACTCGCGCCGCTGCGCCCCGCCGGGCCGGGTTCACGTGAAGCGCCGGCCCTCCGCCCCTCCCTCCTTCCCTTCCCTCCCTCCCTCCCCGTCCCCTCCTCCTGCGGCGCCCGCTCCGGCTCCCCCGGGCCCCCTGCCCGGCTGGGCGCTGACAGCAGCGGCGGGGGTCCCCGCTGCCGCCGCCGTGTCCCGCGCAGGCTCGGGCCGGGCCCCGCGGAGCCCCCGGCGCGGCCATGAACCGACCCCAGGCGGCGTCGGCGGAGGCGGAGGAGGAACTGGAGTGGCAAGTGGCGAGTCGCAGGAGGAAGGCCTGGGCCAAGTGCCGCAGCTCCTGGCAGGCGTCGGAGACCGAGGATCTGTCCACGGAGGCGACGACGCAGGACGAGGACGAGGACGACGAGGAGGACCTCCCGGGCGCGAAGCTGCCGGCGGCCGCGGGGCGAGGTCGGTGCGCGGGGCCGGGGCGCGCGGTAGGGGAGGCGGCGCGCTCCGTGCCCCCGGGCGCGGGGACCCGACGCCCCCGGCCCTCCGACGCGCGCGGGGCCGGCGCCCCGGCGCCAGCGAGTGCCCCGGGCCGCGCGCCGGCTCCCCTGGGTCGGGTGCCCGCTGCCTGTGCCCCGGCGGGTTCTCCTGCCGGGGAGCGTCGGGCTGGCGCAGCCTCTGCGCCCCTTTGGGGTCCCTAACGGGCTGTCCCGTTGCTCTGCCCCGCAGGAAACGTGCCCAACGAGAAGATCGCGATCTGGCTCAAAGACTGCCGGTGAGTCCCGCTCGGCCGCGCCGCGCCGCCGGTTCCCCCAAGCCGGGGACCGGAAAGTGAGCCGGCCGAAAGCTTCCTTCTCGAAGCGAGCAGAACCGCAAGTGCTGTGCCTGCTGATTCTTTGGTTTACTTTATGGTTAGGACCTCAGCAGCCCGGGCGTGATGTCAGCAGCAGATCAGAAACTAAAACAGGTCTTGGTGATGCTACTTGGGCCGGCCGTGGCTTCTCTTGAAAGAATTCTGATGTTTCCCGGGATGTTTTAGTTTTCTTTGTTTTGGCATCTGCGTATCTGGCACGGAATCATTTTCCTCTCAAACGTGTTTTAGCGAAGTTTAATTTACTTAGCTACTCTAACCGGGCTTTAATTTGGGTTGTGTGCCTTAAGTCTCCCGGGAGCTATTATAGCTAGCCAGCTTGGTCCTTGGAGTTTTTAACTCCTTGGACAGGGGTTTGTGAGGTGGCATTAGGATTTGCATGAGGAAATTGGAGCTTTGAAGGCTTTCAAACTGCAGGAGTCTATTTAGTTTTATGCTTTGACAAACGGCACAAAACAATGTTTGATAAAATACAGAGGAGATAGGTTATATTGTAAGTGAATCCGACTATACTGAAACGTGTTTCACTTTTGTCTTTCCCTAATTTATTTGCTCTTTGAAAAATCTTGGGTAAAGTCTATATCTAGCTTTTAAACTTTTGCAGGCTTTTGCTTCTGGGCATATTATTGCTTTCTCAAATTATATTTGTTCTAGGAATTATTTGGTTGTGTTTTTTTTTTAATTTTTGAAAGTGATTCTTATATGTGATTGTAATTTTTGTCCCCTAAAGACAGACAGAATATTGCTGTCTCTGCATTAGTGAGCAACTGGGGCCATACTGATTGTTCACTGCATAGTTTTACTTTTTTTAGTGTTGTCTTAGACTTGCGGAAATTTTATGGGATGTATAGACATTCCTATCATAGATGACAGAGGCAAATACATTGCTTCAAGACATCTTTAGGCTAACAACCCAGCTCAGTTTAACTCAGGCCTTTACAGAGCACTGTAGGCTCTTCATCAGAATAGTGTGAAATTAGAAGGCTGAAATTTTAAGTGCATTCCTTCAGGACTTTTTAGGAGAGAACTTACAAAGCAGTGCCTTTGGGGTTTTCACAGCAAGCAGTGAGGAGGATAGTCTATCCTTACTTTGATTCAAGTCTTTAAAGTTTGCATTTTGAAATCCATTCCTGAATACAGTATTGGTGTGCCCTTAAAGTAGGTCTCCATATTCCTAGCATTTTATTTCAAGTGGATAGCCAAGGGAATTTTTTTTTTTTTAATGTAAGAACAAGAGAAAAAAAAATCACATTTAGAAAAGTAATTGGAATTGTGGAAGGATCATATCAGGTAGACAGGAAATAAATACATCTTTCAGGTAAATGCCGTAGGAGAATGCTGACATTAACCAGGACACAAGCTCGGTCCAGAAAATTCCAGAAGTTTTGTTGCTAGACTTAATGTGCACAGATTATGTACCTACTGCCCCTCTCCTCATAGATTTCTTTCTTGTTCTTATACTACCTCTATTCAATGCACAAACAGTACTGGTTTCCTGGGAAAGTTAATGCTGGCTATTCTGTTGTATATTTGACTGCTAGGGTATTTGCAACAGTATTTTTTTAAATAGCAATTTGGGGTCCTTCTCAAGAGTTGAATGTTAATGTATTTTGTATATTATGTGCAAATGATCCGAAGGACAGCATTTTCCTCCCTTCCTAAATTCTGAAATACTGTTTTCTCATTGCTATCCATATCCTGAGTGAAGAAGTCTTGCTTTTCCTTCTCCGGTGGAGTCTTTATTCTGACAGCTACTTCTTTTTCCATAGCCAGATTGCTTGAGGTAATGTCTAGGAAGCAGGAGAGATTCTGGTTGATTTGGGGCAGGGTAGTTAGGAGTGGAGAGCTGGCATTTGAAGAAGGCCAGTTGCAATCTGCCTACTTACCATTTTCTGTTAGTGCAAACCAACACTGGCAGCTGTGGGCATAGAAAGAGTGTTTTGGCCCAGCTAAGGGAAAAGCCAGCAGGAGAGAAAAAACAAAAACAAAAACAAAACCCAAAGTTTTTTAATGACATAAAATTAAGGCTTAATCGAAATGTTTGCAAAACCCTAGAATTAGAAGTTTTACCAATGCCCATGTCGTACTTGCTCATGGTACTTCTACATCTGGAAAGCACTAATTTTCGAGAACCGCCTTGCTTATGGATTTGCCCACATGTTTAATTGGCATTCAGTAGCATTTCTTTGAAACAGATACTTTCCAGGATGGATCCCACTTATGACGTAAATTGTTAACAGGTAGGAACTGTTACTGAGAAACTGAAGTCTGTATCACAGAATAGAACCTGCAGAGCAAAGGAATGTTTCTGTGATTCAAGTCACAAAACTAAGATGTTTCGAGAAAAGTAAAGATGCCTTTGTATTTGAAAACTGATTTGGAGACATTTGTGTTTGAACTACAGACATTCTGAAGAAAGTCAGCTTTGGCTGATCCTTAACTCTGATTCTAAGCTGAACTCAGGACTTCTCACAGTTAAGTGAGAAAGGTGTGTACTTGCTGGAGCTTAGAAGCAGACAGTGCTGCTGAGGCGGCTTGCCTCTGTCCTGTGAGAAAGGCTTCAGCTGAGGTCCAGCCTACTTGGTATGCTCTGAGCTGCCGGCTCGATTGGCATGCAGGAGTTAAGAACTCTTGAGCGTAGTTCCTAACTCCTGTAACTTTTTGTTTTAGCAGATGAAGTTGCTTACCACTGAAAATGTGCTTTCTTCTAATCCTGCGTTTTTGTTGTTTGTTTCGGTAGAAGGGATTGAGGGGAACATTTTTTTAGCCTTGTGTCACACACATACACAGACAGATAGACACACACACTCTTTCTCCCCCTCCCTCCCTCCCCCTGTATCTTCTCTCTGTTTTTGCAAAGAAAATAACTATTCGTATAGAGTGTTATTGCCATCCCGCTCTTAATTGCTGCAGAGCGAACCTGTGATTAAGTCATTGCTGGTGAACTGACTTGACAGCAGGTACTTGCTTAGTTAGAAGGACACCACTTATGTAAGCCACTCACATTCCTGGTGTTTGGGGAGGAGCACTAAATTGATTGAGATGCCTGCTGTGCTATAATTCTAAAGTCAGGCTGTGCAGTGACAGTTCTCTAGATGGGTTCTCAGAAGACTGAGGCTTCTGTGTTTCTGTGATTGCAGCACTCCTTTGGGAGCCTCACTGGATGAGCAAAGCAGTGGTACGCTGAAGGGTAAGAGATAGTTTTCTTTTTTAAAAAGTGAGAGTCCTCTTTTTCTTTTAGGTGAGCGTGTATATGTGCATTACAAAAGAAAGGCTCATGTCTATAAAATACACCATTCTGAGCTAGACGCTCAAAGGGAAAAGTGTTGTTAGAGTCCACAAAAGCACAGTAACTTTAAGAAATTTTGATTCCCAAAGCTTTTCACAATGTCATACTTATATTCTGATTCCCAGTGACATATTATAAAGACTGGTTAAATATAGACTATGATATGCAAATGTAAAGAAAATGCAAAATGAGGGAACTAGGTTAACTTTAGGGTAGCATTTCTTTGCTTACACTAACTGAAATTGCCACACCTAATTTTAACACCTTTGCAAGACAATATTCTCAAGTTCAAAGTACAACAAGAATGTACAGGTAAGGAGTGACAGGGTGAATAGGAAGTATCTACAGTGTGAGGAGACTGCAGCTTGAGGTCCTACACCGTGAAGGTGAGAAAGAACTGGTTGCTGTGAGACCTGGTTTTCTGTGGAACTCTGGTGAAGTAGTTTGTCTAATCAAATGTCTTCAGAGCATAAGACATATAAATGATGAGCCCTGAAATTCTGGAAATTTTACCTGGCTGCAAACATAGTTTCTCACAACAGAGAAAAATATGTTTGCTTTCTGAAATGATGTAATCTCAATAATTTTTGAGTGTATTCAGTTCGGAGGTATTTTCCTGTGCTTTGTGAAATACCTTGGCTGGTTGACTTGCTTAATCTAGGACGTGGTACAGTAGTGCAGAGGAGCAGAGCAGGAGGGTGTGGTTTCTGACTTCCCACACTGTTTCAGGTGTGCCTGTGAGGAATGGAGGGAGCTTTGAAGATGACTTATCACTGGGAGCTGAAGGTACGTTTGCTGAGGGACGGCCTCTCGCTGTGGCTTTGGTTCTCTGAGGGACCTAGAACTCTGGGAGATACATTTAAAGCTCCCGACAGTGGCGCACATTCCCTGCCCTAACCTGTACCCTGTACGATTCCTGCCTGGATGCCTCTGAAATACCACAGCGACATCTTGCTGACTGAAATGCTTGCAGGAACTGTTTGTGACAAAACTATGGTGATAAAAATGAGAGGAAAACTGTTCCAAAAAAGGAAGGGAGCTTAAATATTTATTCAGAAGAAAACTAAGTTGAAGCTTCGTTTTACTTTAGGGAAGTTCACTCATGTCACACAGCTGTGGCTTGTCATTCTCCTTATATTTCCCTCTTTTTTTCCCAACGGTTAAAGATGGTTAAAGATTAAAGGACAGAGACCAAATAGAGTTGGAAATTAGATCATTATGCTGGTGCCTATTTCAAGTTGCCTTAGCACTATAAAAGCATATTGTTAAATTCTCTGTAGGTTCCCAATAAAAAGTTGGGTTTCTCCTTTTAAAGTTAGTTTCTTGGTGTTATAAGGTAGGGCTTTCACTTGGTCCCTCAGGTTTGCACTGTGGAGCCAAAGTGGCCTTGAATTCCCCACATAGCCTCAGGCTGACCTCAGATTCACAGTGAGGCTTTGCCTCCTTGGTGCTGGGATTTCCGGTGTGAGCCACCATGCCCTACTCCATGTTGATTTTGTTTTATTTCATTAGTGGAACAGGTTATTGGCAGCCTTTACAAAGAACTAAACATTTTATTAAATGCTTAAAAAATACAAGCTGATGAAGAGTGAATTTCTCCACTGAATTCAGCCTCCTTGATCCTTTTGTACTTTAACTGCCATTTGTAAGATGAGTTGCTTATGTAGAGCATTCTAGCATCCAAAATTTAGAGTACATATATTCATTATCTCTGCATTTTTCAAGGAATAATTGAAAACGTTAATTTTCAGCTTACAAGTCGGCATTCTTAAACATCTTGTCAGCCCCTTCTGAAGCGTCCCTCAGATCAGTGCTTTGATGTCTGCCCGGGAGGCTTCATGATATCAAATGGTAGTATTGGTAGGAAGTGCAAAGAAGAAAAAAATCTTCTCACAGTTTTGCACATCAGAAATGAAAAAGTCAACTGCTAAAGTGGACATTTTTGTTATTAATTCACTTGTTTCATTTTTCTAAAAATATGATAAAAGTAATTCTAAACCCTGGTTTAGAGGTTTCCATTTGCCTTGAACTTGTTAATCTAGGATAAAGCTGAGAGGAAGGTTTTAGAACACGCTGCACTGGAAAGGTGCAGAGCTTTTCACGTTAGGCACTAACCTCAAAAACACTTAAGAAACATGTGACTGTTGTGGTTCTACTGAATGGCACCCAGTCTCATTTACTCTTAAAACGTTCTTGATTGACAGCTTTGAAATTTAATAGCACTGCATACACCAGTTTATGCCGCTTACTTTCCTCATTATGCTTCAACCTGCTCCGGAGATGTGATTGATTATTTATAGATCTTTATTTTTAAATACTTATATAGAAGTAGTTTTGCCTTGCCAGAAAGTATGAGCAACCTCCCAGAGCTGCTGGTCCAGTTCATGCCTCTCTGCAGTGTAGCCTCAGCAGTGGCTGTTTAACAAGCCAACCATGGCAGTGTGATAACCTCTCTTCCTTGTGATTGTGCCATTGTTCTTCCAGCAACTGTGCTCTCCGATTATTTATTCATTTATTTTTTTACTTGCAGCCAATCACCTACATGAACCTGATGCTCAAGTTGAAAACTGGTATGTACCTGCTTGGTTCTGCTCCTTTCTAAAAGTGAAAAAGGGTTGTAGATAATCAAGTTTCAGAGTATCTTATTATATTTGTAGCAACAATATCTTGGCCAAAGAGAGAAGGCTTCAGTTCCATCAGAAAGGGAGAAGTATGAATTCGACTGGGTCTGGGAAAAGCAGTGGTACCGTGTCGAGGTGAGTCCTGGTGACGCTGTGGCTACGTGGTGCTGAAGCGAACCTGTCACCTCTGGTGTTTGGTGCGGAGAGTATGAATCAAGGGAGCCAGTGCTTTCTCGACCGTCACAAGTGACAGGAGCTTCTTACGCAACAACCAACAACCCCTGTAACTAAACAAACAAAAAGCAGCAACTGTGTTCACAGCAGTGCTGGAATCTAGGAAGGAACGGTTAGTTACATGAGCATTCCTGAAAGAGAAGCTGCATAGTGGAGTAGCTTCTCTTTGTAAAGAACCAAAACCCCTTTGAGAGCCTCGTGGAACTGTGATATAGAAATCAGCGTAAACCTTCGTAATTAGTAGATTGACATTTAAGGCTAAATTTGTTTTCAACGTGTTAAACCAGCGATCTTTAAAATGTACTTTAAATCAACTACCTGGGCCTGTGGAACCAGTTTAAATAGCTGTACAGATTACTGTATCATAACCTTTCCTCTGAAGCAAATTGAACTGTCTTATATACACGAACCATCGCTGTTGTTACTCTCATTGAGCCCAGAGAGTGTGGGTTACCCCTGGAGTGAGATAGCAGGCTAACCTGGAATTCCAAGTCAGAGTTTCTCTTTATGTAACCCGTATCCTCCTCACCTTACTCCTCCTATTTCCTGAGTGGATGTGGAGAGAGAGCTGTAGGAAGCTCCGCCCCTGCTTTCTGACCCTGGCTGGTATCCTTCATTGCTTCTCCTAAGATAGTTGCAAGGCGTATGTTTCACAGCTGGGGCCTAGTCCCAAGGCTGTATGAGCTTCCTGAGATATTTTTCCTTGAAACCGTTCTTTTCTTATCATGCTTTGTCCAAATTACTTTTCTGGAGAATCCCTTAAAAATGACCAAAAAAATAAGGTGAGGAGTTCCTTAGAGGGTCTGGTCTGTTTTGCGATTGTAGGGATGAGGGGTCAGGGCTTTTGCTTCTGTTTTTCCAACCCCAGTACTCTCAGGAAATGCACCTATGTATTCATTTAGGAGTTGTGTGCATGAGCGCACAGTGTCAGAAGACAGGGAAGAGGTAAAGAACGGTGACAGCGGGACTGGGTTTATTGGCAGTGCAGTGAAGACGGCAAGCACACTTTACAGCTTTATGCTCTTCTGCATTTGTTGTAGTGTCTCAGAGCTGCTGGAGCTTTATGAGGAAGATCCTGAAGAAATTCTATATAATCTTGGATTTGGACGAGATGAACCGGATATCGCATCTAAAATTCCTTCCAGATTTTTTAATTCGGCGTCCTTTGCCAGAGGCATAGACATTAAAGTCTTTTTGAGTGCACAGATGCAACGAATGGAAGTCGAGAACCCAAGTTATGCTTTAACAAGTGAGGTTTGATGTCCATTTCTAACAAGTTAACAGCCAGATAGTCTCTGCGTCAGCACCTGACATTTAAAAATAAGATTAATGATAAAATAGCTCTTTCACTTACTCTGAATCAATTCTATTTATAGAAGTTATTCTGTCTGCCTTCCCTCATTAACTCATAATTTCTGTGCAGAACCTTGTATTTATTGCCCACTTGCATTTGTTCAAGAAAAAAGGAGGAGGGGAGGGTGCTAATTGAACTCAGTCCATTTCAGGTGCTCTTATGGAATTCTAAAATCCTGTGGCCACATGGGTCCTTTCCACTCCTGTCTCTGCTTGGTTATGCTCTGTCAAATACTGTTTCAAAACAGGATTTCTGCAAGGTTATTCATGGGTCAGCCTTACGCGTCCTTTAATTCTATTACCCAGTTCAGTTGAGAATATATTCTGACATGTATTTTCTTAGCAGACATTTGGAACAGGCTTAAAGGAGTCCATGACCCAACAGTAAATTATAACTAGAGATTAATAGCTAGTTCTGGTATGTTCAATGCTATCATCATTTTGTGTGTGTGTGGTTATTTCTATTTTTTTTTTGAAGTATAAATTTTTTACAGCAAAAATCTTCTTCTCCCTACCCTTTCAATGTAGTGGTTTGAATCTTCACTCAGGAAAAATAGAAATCTTTGAGATCTGAATTCAATTGCTAGAATTCTAAAAAGCATATAACTTCTTTTTTCCTTTTGTAGGCCGTTTTCGTCAAATTGAAGTGCTCACTACTGTGGCCAATGCATTTTCTTCTTTATATTCCCAAGTCTCTGGTACTCCCCTGCAGAGAATTGGAAGTATGTCCTCAGTGGCCTCCACCAAGGAGGCAGCAGACTCCCCTCCGCCTCTGACCCGAAGCAACACTGCAAACCGCCTGATGAAAACACTATCAAAATTAAACTTATGTGTTGATAAAGCAGAGAAAGGAGAAGGGAGCCCTCCCACCGCTGGCGAGAAAGGAAGGAGTCTATGTGTTTCACTGTGTGAAGACGGTGGCAAGACTGATCCCAAGCTCCCGAAAGTTATAAAGAAGAAGGAGTCATCCTCAATGCTGGCCACGGTTACAGAAGAAGTCTCAGGTAGCTCGTCCACCATCACAGACAGCGCTGATGCTGACAGACTCTCTGACGAAGCTGACAGTACCATTAGCCACAAAATGGAAGGGGAACAAAGCAGAGAAGCTCCAAGTCAGGAGAATAAAGTGCTCTGGAGGCCTGTTGTCACCGGTGCTGACTCAGGTCAGGATGTGAGCATGTGCGGCCCAGGTGAGCTGGAGGGCAGCAGTGAGCTAAACAACGCCCATGCATCCGGGAGTGAGAAGGAGCCCTGTGCACCCCTGGCCATCCCATCCATAAGAAATATAATGGTGCAGCAGAAAGACTCCTTTGAGATGGAAGAGGTAGGCAAAAGATTTCCTGACACCACTTTGTAAGTAAAGAGCTAGGAATCAAAGCTCTAGGAAGTGTTTGTAAAATGGGAGGTTGCTAACAGAGTCACAGCTGTGGGAGCTCGTGCTTTCTTCTTTTATGCTTTCCATACCAGAAGTGTGTGCTGTGGAGCCCCTCAGGCTCAGCTGTCATCTATCAGGTCACATTTTATCTGCAACCACTTTTTCTCAAGCCCACGATTTTGATGTCAGAGCCCTGAGAGTAGATATGCAGATCCAAGTCAGCATTGCATAATAGTGACAATTCTGAAATCACACTGGTTTGAAGTTCAGTTTTAAGGGGTGACCAGTGACCAGCATGAGGACACCTTATGAGCAGAGAGTGGCAATGGTGTGTGCCTGAAAGGGGCTGTAGAAGGCTGCTGAGGCAGGTGTGTCAGTCCAGATTAACAGCTGGTGACTATATTGTACCCATTCACACTCCCGCTGCTTAACATGAAGTCTGAATTAAAGGAGGTGTCCCTGCTCACAAGGTGCACCCAGACCTCCTCAGCCACAGGCGCGGATCCCAGGGTTCAGCCCTGGTCCAGGGCAGGCTCCTGCACTGCGGGAGGCCTGTGCCCAGCCTGAGGAGCAGTGGGTGGAAATTGCTGTGTCATGTTCAACAGGAAGAGGCTGGGGCGTATGTGTGTGCATGTGCACAATGTAATTTTTCCTGTTGGAAGTATGGAAGATGGTCTTCGGCGGTGGCACCCACTAGCTGCTGAGTCACACTTTCTCAGGTTGAAGAAGGGAGTGAATGCTGGTGCTCATAATGTTCTCTTAGCGGAGTTCTGTATCCAGCACACTAGGGAAGATTTCACTTAAATTTCAGTTCCTGATAGAGCTGCTTATGTTTTTTGGTGGCTTTTGGAATTTTTATGTTAATTATGGCTAAATACTAAAATGAAGGGGGATAGAAGAAGCCCTTTGTAATATGGTATAGTTTTCTTGTAGGCTACTTTTCTTAAATATTCATATTTCCTTAAAAGTCTATGTTTCCATTCTTTTAATCACTAAAGTAGTTTGTGCCTTAGTACCGTGAATATGGAAGAGAACTATGACTATCGTATTAAAACCCCTGGCTGTGTCCTATTGGTTTCTGTTAAATGCTGTTTCGTCCAACTATTCTTAACTGCTGAGTGTGGGTTCAAACCTTCTCTGGGTGCTCTCCTCTGTGCTGAGTGGATCCAACAGCATCCATACTATAGCTCTGTACTGCCCTGAACAAACATACAAATTAAGCAGTAGCTGACAACCTCATGTTGGTGACTCATGTGGACAGCGGTGAGTTGACAGTGTCCTTTTTGCAATTTCTAGGATTTTCAAGAATTCATGAGTTCTGAGCAAAAGGTCCTTAATTAACGCTTATAAAGTGATAGATGGGTTTGGTGACAGTTACCTGCCAAAGTCATAGAACTTTTCATCTGCGCCCTCTGCTGGCAAAACTGTTAACAACACTAATGTGCACCTTTTTTGGAATATTAGATATTTGGAGTGTGTGTGTGTGTGTGTGTGTGTGTGTGTGTGTGTGTGTGGCATATGTGTAATACTAGCATCCAGAAGATTGAGGCAGGATGATCATGAGTTTGAGACAAGCTGAAGCTACATACATGTTCTAGGCTAGTAGCCTGGTATACATAGTGTAATGGTTTCTCAGATAAATAAAAAATTATTTTGTCAACTTTGCCTATTGTAAGTAGATGAACCTTAAGGATAATGAATTCTTTCTTTCTCATACCTGTTTAAAATATGCATTAAAACCACCGAGAATTGTGTTTTTCTGTTTGGAAACTTCAGAGACGTGTATAAAACAATGGATAAAGCAGGGAAATGTGTTATTTTCATTTCCTCTTAGGCATGTTATGAATTGTACTAACAGACAAAGAGAACAGCCCTTGTGAGGCCAACTTACATCCTAAAAAGAGCCGCTTGTGTGCTTTTCTGGGAGACTCCCTTTGTTTGGGGTCTGATCCCCGTAGAGAATGTTCGTGCCTTTGTGAGCAGTAAGTACAAGTTAGAGTTTTCTCTCAGAAAGCCAGCTCTCCACCAAGAGGCACAGCAGCTCTGACTAGGGTCTGGCTCTGCGGCCGAGACTGTCTCATCAGCCCAGACAGGAGGTAAGACCGGACAGTAACCAGGACCCAAGGGGGAGGATGCTTCAGTGTGAAGAGAGCTGAACAAATGACAAGACTGATACGGTCCTAAGAGCATCAGAGTGGCTGGTTTTGTGTTTAAGAAGTGAAAAAGAAAAAATCTGTAGACTGTTTCAGTTAAAAGTCAGCCTGCCTTCTAAAAATGTTCTAGAATGCCCCGAGTAGCCAGAAATTCTAAATCCTTTCTCATCTTTTGCTTGGGGTTTGGGAGAGGATTTTACTGTTTTAATTTTTAGTGGCTTAGATGGACTTTTTGGTTTCTTCTTGTTGGCTTGTTTACATAGCACTGTAACGAGTTAGACAGGAGTCTTGACTGTTTCACAGCTACAGTGACTCTGCTGAAGGACACCTGCTGTGCTGCGGATAGCTGTGTCTGGCTGGTGGGAGGAGCCTTCTCCTGTGTGCGGGCAGGTCCTCTCTGCCGACGAACACGTCAGATGCACTTGGCGGTTGCGCACACGTCCTCTCCCTGTGCTAATGACCGTTTAGATGCAGTTGTGCACACGTGCTCTTCCCTGAGCTGCCAAAGTAGCAGTTTCTTAGCCTCCCTTGTACTTACTGTTGTACTTAACTAGTCCAGCTGATTACTTTTAGCTCCTAAAGTTTTAGCGTTTATTCTATTTATTGATCTAGTTCAAATAATTCCAAACCAGTCAAGTACTTGAGGGAACAGTGGCATTTTTCCTCTGGCCTTGTAAGTTTGGCTGTGAATTTTGTTTCTTTAGAAAGATTTTGCTATTCAGCCAATCCTGAACTCACATTGCTTCTCCTGCTTCAGCCTCCCAAATTTTGGGATTCAGGCATGTGCTTCCATGCCTGTTCCTATGTGTACTTTCTGAAAATACAAATAGGAATTCTAATAGTGTTCCTATGTGTACTTTCTGAAAATACAAATAGGAATTCTAATAGTTGCTATCTGCCCTGATGCCCAAATCTCAAATAGTCACTGGATTTGCTACTTGCTTTTTTTTTTTTTAATCTAAAATACTTGAGTCCTTTAAAAATTATGTAATGGTGGAAACAAACTGTGTGTGTTGCGTATTATAAAGCGTAGCAGTTTTTTTAAGATAACGTAGACGTAATTGCAGAAACATAGACTGGCACAAAGGCTGTTTGCAATGCTCTTCCTCCCCTTACACTTCCTGGCACTTAGATGCCACTTCCTAGCAGTGGCTTTCATGGTCTCTTTGAGGGATATCGGAGCATCTCTGGAGGTGGACTGGCATCTGCAAAGGAAGCTGAGAGGAATCTGCTGTCATGGGTCCCTTGCAGCTACTTTAGATCGATTTAAGGACCTGTGGTAGAAGAGTTATACAATAACCTTTATCATATAACTTCAAAACCAGATAATTTTCACAGATAACTTCAGAAGCCAGTAAATAGCATTAGGAAGACTTGAACTCAGATCTGGCTCCTCTTACTGGCACCATACAGTTGCCATGGAACATGGCGGGTGCAGATCAGCGAGCTGAGTGCACAAGAGCTCAAGTTCCTGTCACAGTCCCATACAGCTTCCTGGCTAGACATTCTATGATTTCTTCTAGCTCTCTGTCTCTCTGTCTCTGTCTTTCTCTCTCTCACTCACTCTCTCTCTCCTTTGTGATACAACACAGAACTATAACTTGTAAGACTCTAATTTAAATTTTATTTCAGCATTATTTGCTCTTTCCTGTATATAAAATGCTGAGTGATTACTGTCATCTTGATCCTGAGTGGAAGGCTTGGACGAGAACTGCTTTCAAAGGGTGCTGCTCTCAAGAAACCCAAAGCCATGGTAGCTAGGCACTGGTTCAGAAAGCTGGCCCCAAACGCTAGGCCTGAGCAGCTTCTTAATGTCTTCCTTTTATTATGGAAAGTTTTGAACTTATCTAAAGTTTAAAGAATTATATGATGAAGCCTGTTACTTATTATTCAATTCAGTTATGTTTGATTATATTTTCTAAACTTTAAGCAAAGCTGCCTATAGCACAGAGCCAGTTTACCAGCACAGCACTAGGAAAGCTTGCTATATAGATTGTGATTCTGTATTGGCATCATGATTTTCCACTCAGAGCTGACTTTTGCATAGTTGTGACCAATAATAAAAGCTAAGAACTAAGCCCTTACTCACAGTCTTAGTACTGTAAGATTTTGCTGAGTGACAGTGGTCTCCCTGATATTAGCAGTTGTGTAAGCATGACCCTTTCCGCTGTTGGTTCCCGTCTTGCACTGATGAAGGGCTGTGAAAGATTTTCTCCTAGAATGAATGCTGGCTGGCCAGAGAATGTAGCGTGCTCTTAGATCCACACCACTTTGTGGTCACTTTATCTCTCAGGAAATAGAATATTTGGTAACCCTACATTTCAGAGTAATTTGTTGTGTCTAAGCTAAGATTCCTAAACTATAAATAGTTATCTGGGTTTCTTCTGTACTCTTTCAATCTAGGTACTGAATTTTTTTTTTTTTTTTTTAAGAAATCTGTCTGTATTAGACTGGGCCTGAGTAGCAGCTAATAATAGGCTTTTGTTGAATATAAAAAGAAAATGTGTCCTGGTCCCTTGCACTGACAACAATGGTTTTCCGCTTGAAATTGTATCTGCTGCTTTGAATAATATAATTTTTAAATAGTAGCACAAAGCAGCAGAGCTTACTTTCTTTGTGTCATACTCAGAATGGTGTTAAGTGGTCGCTGCTCTCAGTTTCTTCGGGCCATAACTGGAGGTTCATGGGACAGCATAGTGTAAAGTCAACACAAATCACAAATCCCTGAACTGGGGGATTGTAGCAGTAAGCTTTGTGGTGGCGTGTGTGTATGATATTTCTATGTGTGTACTGTTTGTGTGTGTGTCGGGTTTGTGGGTGTGTGTGGTGTGTGTGATTTGTGGGTGTGGTTTGCTTGTTGGCTTTCTGCTCATTCCCATGGGATATTTCTTATTTTCGAATTAATTCATAGCTGGAATTCAGGGTTCAAACTAAAAGTTTTTTTCCTATTTGCATATTGATTTGTTCAAGATTGAAAACCTATGTTTGGCCATTTTGCTCACTTTTTTGTGGTGGAGTGGTGGCAATTAACATATGCCTCTCCCAAGTGTTTACTCTTGATAGTCACACTAGAGTAGCCAGCTGGTGTGCCATAGAGCAAGGGTGGCATTTAGAATCAGAACTTTCTAAATAATGATATAGTTGTGCAAGTAGAAAAAAGATAGGCAGTTTTTGTAGGTTTGGCACTTCCATTAAGTAGAAGTTTTAGAGAGATTTTCATAGGTCAGACTTTTTAAGATTCTAGTTGTACTAAGATTACCCTTTCACTTATAATACCAGTACGTCTGGTAGTTATCAGGCTGGGATGTTCTTATACATGAGTAACAGTTGATGCCTCAAACTCAGAGACTTCAGAAAATTCAGCACTAGGGAGCATGGTGTCCTGCTTTCATAGATACCAAACTCAGAGTTGCCTCAAATATGACTCAGTCATTGCCTCCCGTGATGCACAGATTAGCATCTTCCTCAGATCAGAACTACTTTAACGGTCAACATTCGGGGCAACTTCCTGGTATGGGCCGTGTCTCACATCTTTTCAGAAATGAAGTTGTTAAATGAGGAGTTTTCTTACAGCTTATATACGTGCAGCTCCTTTCTATACGTGCAGCTCCTTAGATGCTATATTTCTCGCCCAGCTACCGAGGTGGAGTGCTGCATTTCAGTGGGGGAAGTGGGCCAGAAAGCTAAGCTGCGGGACATGTTGGCAAGTTTGAGATAAACTGTCTACAGAATGTTTGGCACACTTTAGATAGATGTGATAGGTCACTGATGTGTTCAGTGATAACCATCAAGATACACTGTTCTTTGCCATAGATTCTCTGTTTTAACTACATAGGGTTCTCTTGTAGGTGCAGAGCACCGAGGGAGAAGCACCTCACGTGCCAGCCACTTGCCAGCTAAGTCTTGCCAAGTCAAAAAGAGGTAAGTGGACCACTGCCCACTCTAAGCACCCATTGTCAGCTGAGAAGGAAAGGGTTTATCTCTCAGTGTGCAATAGATATAAGGGTGAAAGATGAGGTACAAGACGGGGTGAGTTTTATCATCATATAAAATCATACACATTTTTGGGATTTTTATGGGGGGAAATTTTATTGTCATATGCTAATACTAGATTGTTTATCCTGTAATGACCTCATTCCCATAGCCAGGCTGCCTTGTCTGGCCTCAGTGGGAGAGGATGTGCTTAGTCCTGCTGTGACTTGAGGTGCCAGGGTGGGCTGGTACCACTTAGGGCCCCTTCTCTGAGAAGGAGAGGGGAAATGGAGGGGGCCATGGGGTAGTGCTGGGAGGAAAGGGCCTTGAAGGGGGCTGGGATCAGGCTGTAAAGTGATTTTTTAAATTAAAAAAACAAAACATAAATATTAAAAAAATATTTGGTTGCTCTAAATATTTTTCCAGTCTGTCCATGGACTGAGCGGATTGAGACCGCTTTTCCATTGTTGGGACTGAGAACTTCTGCTCTGTCTCTGGCGCTCTTCATGCACACACCACATGCACTGTAACCACTGTCACACTTCACTCGGAACAGTTAAACCAGTTAAATAAAACTGTAGATCAAAGGTGAGTGGCTGCAGATTCCACTCTTCTCTTGAGTCATTAATTATTGACCAGAGAACCTTTGGATCCATTCCTTACACTTTTGACTTGCAACTAGAAAATGCCATCTGGTTTTAAATTACAAAGCTTTTGATATTTAGAGCAAAAAAGAGGAAGAAGGTAAATGACCACTGAAGGTAGGACTGTTTATTTTTAAAACTTTATACATATCAAACCACCCCCCATTTTGTTTTGTTTTGTTTTGTTTTTAACAAAAATGTATATGTATGTTCTAAGAACAGGAAATTACATGTTTGTGTGCCTGATCTCTGCAATCCCCCTAGAGACAGTTGGCATGTGGCTTTTCTTTCATTGCAGGATAGTATTGAAGAATAGGGGCCCCTAGTCAGATGGCTCTAGTCAGACACAAAAGGCCCTTTCCTGTTGGATTTTCTTTCTTTCTTAAGTCCATAAATAAATACATCTGTCTTTAGGTGTAAAGTGATGCTTATGTCTTTGCCTTAGGTGGGTAGGCAAGGGCCTGTTGGTTAAAGCAACTAACTTGTCATGTGTCAGAGGAGGGTAAAGTACAGTGAATTTGCTGTAGGTGGTTTTAGGAAAGCTCTGAGTAATGGGGAAGATGTCTCCAGTTTACCGTCAGCTCTGAGTTTCTCATGCTTACCAATCTTCAGTGTCTTGCTTGTGACACTATGTGCAAAACTGTTAGCATTTGTGAATAAATCTCTTATAAAGTTACAGTAAAAGAGTTTTTTATATGCAGTCATGATAAAGGAGGACAGGAAAGAGGACATTTTAACTGCTTTGGAAGGCATCCTGTGGAATGTCAACAACTGGGCATTCTTTCAGAATTATGATCACCAACAGGTACTCATGTCACAAGTTACTGAAACAAGGCATGGCTTCACGGTAGGACGTTACAGGAGTACTCCTCTAAGCTCAGGTGCAGGGACTCACTCTTGTGCCGTAGAGGGACCAGTGGCTCAGCACGGCTGCAGCCGAGAGATTACAGGGCAGCGTCACACGCCTGCGAGTCCACTACCGTTCTTGTGCAGAAGCCACGGTCTTCATGAAAAGCCAGACGAGACTACACTGATTTTGTTCATGTTCTTTGATGCTAAAGAGATGGTCGTCTTTTGTTTTGTTTTGATACTTAAATGCTGCTTCTAACTTTTAAATTAAGGTAATAATCCAATGTTTCCAGAATTGAGGATTAATCCTTCTTAAGTCTAAATTTCTCTAGTAAAGAAGTAGGTTTCATTTTATAAGCTTTCCTTCTTTTATCAGGATTTTGCTTGCATGTATGTCCATGCACTGCTGGTGTGCCTGGTGCCCACAGAGGCCAGGAGAGGGTGTTGTTTCCCCTGAAACTGGAGTTACATTTGTTTGTGTACCACCATATGGGTGCTGGGAGTTGAACCAAGGTGCCCCGCAAAAACAGGTGCTCTTAACTGCTGAGCCATCCCTTCAGCCCAGAGAACTATGTTTTTTGTGGATCTGAAACATCTTAGACTTGAGGAAAGCTGTTTGTTTACTTTTAGGCAAAGCCTTTACCTTTAGCTCAGGCACACTATACTCAAGCTCCACTTGAGTCTCTTGGGCTATAGATGAGCACAGCAGTGCCTCTATGATTTGTGGCCTGCATAGTCTACACTGTCTTTTAAAGTGTTACTCCCATAATGCTCAGCTCCTACAGGAACTGGCCCAGACCTTAAATTCTATTCTGCTGAACACTGAGCAGATCTTTGAAGAAACTGAGTCTGACCTAGTTGCTCTGGCTTCCCCTTTCCAGCCACGTAGTCACTTTAACCTACAGGTCATTTCTATAACTGCTTAATTGTTGTTGAGAGTCACCACTGAGTCATTACGCAAACACTGGCGTGTTGTTCTACACACAGAACATTAGGAATAAGTAAAGGTCCTGTCCTCACGGGCTCACAGTCTAGTTCTAAAACAAAGCAAAGCAAATGACATGGAACACCAGTACAGTGACAACTCTCTGCCATAGGTTGCGAGTCACTTTGGATGAATGTCATGCCCAGTTAGAACTGGTGGTAGCAGTTCATCACAATTCAGTTTGATAGTTATCCCAGCATTGCTAGGTTTGCTAAGGATACGGGTCACTTCTTTAACTCATCAGACAGCTTTGTTAAATCATAACACTGTTGCAGGATTTTTCTCAGGACAAAGTCACTATTTCATGAACCCTAAAACTCCAGTGGAATGTTCTTAAACTCAAGTGAACTTTGGATTTTATTTACTCATATTGTCTGGATCAGATTAGTGATCAACACTGTGTTTAGCCTGTTGCTTTTGGAATTCTGCAAGACTCTCCTGTCTCACTTATCCTTGCAAATGTGCTGGCTATAAAGTCCCCCTTGTGGTCGTTCTAACGTGGATAGAATGTCATCTCGCTTGCTGTGCTTAGCATCTTTCTTATAAGTACATATACTTATCCATATGTCTAGAAATCAGCACTCAGGGAGGCAGAGGCAGGCAGATCTCTGTGAATTCAAGGCCAGCCTGGTCTATGAAGTGAGTCCAGGACAGCCAAGGCTACACGCTACACAGAGAACCTATCTCAAAGAAACAAACAACAACAACAAAAAACAGAGAGAGAGAGAAAAAGAGAAGGATAGAGCTTTGTGACATAATAATAAATATGTTTTTGGAGTTTATAGTATTATATGTTAATTGAATCTCACTTCTGTGTAATTGTTATGAAAAAATCTTAATATAAATACTTTTACAATAAATATTAGAGATATTTACATACATTTCAAATGATTTAGTTTATAGCCTTTAATTTCATTCTTTCGTACTAGAAAGATACAGAACCTTTTTAATGTATTCTACATACAAACTTCTAATCTCACTTCTTAATCATTTTGTAGGTTTGCATAATGTAAATTTTTATTTTTATTTCATCCAGTTTTTCTCTATGGTAGGACTTAATTGGATTTATCAAATCCATTACCATTAGAGCTTAATTAGCAAGTGAGTGCTGAGAGTCTGATAGAAAATCTGATTCGCTTTTACTTGGACGTGAGTTACTTGCTGTGCTTTGCAGCCATGATTTTTCAGAAGCACTTTGCTTTTCTGGGTGTCTCATCTATGCTGATGGTGCTGCCATTGCGGCCTGTGCAGGGTTTTTGTTTAATGGCATGTTTCCACTGACAGATCATCTGTTGCGAACTGCAAGTCAGCACTCCGACAGCAGCGGCTTTGCTGAGGACTCCACAGACTGCCTCTCTCTCAATCACCTGCAGGTACAGTTTGCGGTATTAATTGGCGCTTTCACTAGCTTCCTCATTTTAAGGCAGTCTGTCTTTGTGTCTTATTGTAAGGTGGTCTATCATATGGAAATAGGAATAAAATGTCTGGAATGTAGAGCTTGGCCAAGTATTTGATTATGAGTTTCAGGTTTTACTTATTCATGAACTCTGGGTATTTAAAAAAAATATTAGTTGTATATTACTAGTGACTAAATTACTTTGGTTATTAAATTGCTTGGTCTGGTGTTTTTATTATTTTCTTGTAGTTATTATATTCCAGTATTTTATAATAACTTTTGTTTATTTTTAAATTCACATTCCTGCCAATTACATGGCTTTTATGAAAACTGTACTAGGTACCCTAGAAAGCAGGTACTTACTTATCCTTGAAGAGTGGAGGTGAGTGGGTGTGTAGATTCCCAGACTACACAGGAAGGGTGTTCAAATGTCTTTAATAAAGTTTGAAAGTTGAAATAAGAAAAATAAGGAGATTTCCAGAAACATGGCATCTGAAGGCAGGAAACACACCCAAGAGACACAGGAAGAACCCGTCAGGTGGGCGGAGGGCGTCCAGAGTCCACCTCAGGTGAGATCGGTGACAGCAGCAGAGGGGTCATTTCTCTGCGGTTCTGGCCACCATCTGGCCGCCCGTGTCCCAGTGAGCAACCTGTGCTCAGGTGCATGTGGGCAAGCCAGAGTAAACACAGTGTGTTACCAGGAAAAGAGTTAGGGACATGGTGGGGGTGTAGGGGAGCTGGAGTGGGGAACTGGGGTGCAGTTGTGGTCAGAACTCATTGTATTCATGCATGACATTCTCAAGAGAAGAAAAGCTATTAAAAAAACACTAAGGAGAACTCTTCACATTAAAAGGGAAAAAGGATAATCACTAATATGAAAACGTAAAACTTACTGATAAAGGCAAATAGGTATCTGTTCCCCAAGTTGTAATTCCTCGACTTAAAACTTGCAGCTGTATAATGCTGCACAAGTGGTGTTTGTTGCCTAGAAACCTTTGGTTGCATGTCTCACGATTCGGACAGTAGCAGGGGATGTAGCCCACGGCGTGCTCCTGGAGTGAGTGGGCAGGGCTTCTCCTGTGCTGCGGGTCAAGGGTTTGATGGATACTGAGCTTTGAGTTTTTGCACTCCATCATGTTTACAGAGTGGCCGTCTGCCTCTCTTGTACTTATACAATCTTGTTTCCTGCTTTTTAGCATTCAGTAAACTCCATGACACTCAATTTCTTTTAAATAAAATAAGATTTATTCTAGAGCATTTTGCTTGCCTGTAAGTTAATAAAGGTGGTTTGAGCATACTTAGGATAGAATGGGCTTAGATCTGATACTTGACAGGTTATGTGTATTAAATTCATAGTTAATAAAGAATAATGGAGTGCACAAAAGATGGGCAGTGGGAAGAGGGTATGTAGCTGTGATGAAATAAACAAGACAGCCTGAGGTATGTGCCATGATGAAGAAGGAGAGATAAGACCCGTGACTAGGCTTTCAAGTAAGGATGACAGCTTCTTTGAAGAGGTCTCCCTGTGGCAGCATGGGAGGGAGGGGCTTACTAGAAGAGTTTGATCCAGAAGACCCTGGGGTGAAGCTGCTGAGAGGCCTCTCCTGCAGCAACATGATCACAAGTTTGGCTAGCTGTGAGGAAGAGACATGATTCCTTTCAGAATATCAAGAAGGTGGGGAGAACTAGGGAAAGTATAGATATTAGGGAAGAAGATTAAGAAATTTTTGTTCAACTCTGAGTCATTTTCATGTGTTGGACAGGGAATTTAAGAAAAGTAGATCTGAGACCATCTTGATGAGCAAGTAGGAAGGGATGTAGAAACTGCACAACAGCTACAGGGGGAGAGCTCTGATCCAGACACACCTGTCTGTCCTCTTCTGTCAGTGGTAACTGTTCCCATCCTCCCAAATGTTTGCCTCCACAGGTTCACGAGTCCCTGCAAGCCATGGGGAGCAGCGCTGACAGCTGTGACAGTGAAACAACTGTCACATCATTTGGTGAAGACCACGTGACTCCTACAGCACAAGACCAGCCATATTTTAATGAGTCGGAGGAGGAGTCTCTTGCACCAATTCAGAAAGAAAGAGCAAAAGGGGCTGCCGACAAGAGAAAAGCAGATAACCAAGATTTCCCTCAGTGTGACACTGCAGAGGACACTGGGAACAAAGAGTCCATAAGCGGTTCAGGTGACCCTGGCCCTCGGACAACTGAAGTGGAGGAGGGTGCAGCTCCAGCACCCGCCACAGAGCTCTTGCAGGAAGGGAGTGGAGACAGTGATGTGGAGAGGAGCAGCGAATGTGAATTTGCCCAGTACACCACACACCATATTCTCAAGTCCTTGGCTTCCATTGAAGCTCAGTGCAGCGGTGTGAGCTCTGAAAAGAAAACTGAGCTTCCCTCTTCTGTGGACAGAGTGAATTCTGCCCTGCAGAGAGCTCAGATGAAGGTTTGCAGTGTGTCTGGCCAGAGAGTAGGGCGTAGCCTAATAAAATCAGCGGATATGTTGAAACAGAGGTACTTGCTTGCAAAAGCTGGCTATCCTCTGAGAAGGTCTCAGTCTCTGCCCACCACCTTACTGAGCCCAGTCAGGGTTGTGTCTTCTGTCAATGTGCGCTTATCTCCAGGGAAAGAGACCAGGTGCAGCCCACCCTCCTTCACCTACAAGTACACCTCTGAAGAGGAGCAGGAATTAGAGAAGCAAGTGACTGAGCATGATGGCCAGTCTTTGGTTAAATCTACCATCTTCATCCCCCCATCCTCTGGGAAGAGAGAAGCAGCCCCTCAGAGTGAGGGGACACGGCTGGAGGAGAACCTCCGGGGAAGGCTAGGCCCCTGCCCAAAGTTTGCTCCGATCTCCCAGTCCACCTGCTCCCTTCACTCTGCCCACTCTGAGTGGCAGGACAGGCCCCTGTGCGAACACATGAGGACTCTGAGTGCTCACAGTGTCCCCAACATATCAGGTGCTTCGTGCAGTGCCTTCTCTTCTCCTTTCTGCTGCCCCTATTCGCGTAGGCACGCTGCCCACCCATACAGGACATGCCCTGTGAATCCTCCTTCTGCCATAGAGATGCAGCTGCGAAGAGTGTTGCATGATATCAGACACTCACTACAGAACCTTTCACAGGTAAGATGAGGAGATTCTTACATTTTATTATTCTGGATTCCTCTTAATTCACCAGGAAGCTAGGGCCCAGAACAAACCACCTCGGCTTATTTTCCTACATGCCTGCACTTGTCTGCACCCGCCCTCCTAGACACACCCCTCCTGTTTTGTGGGGGCTGCTGTATCTAATCCTGAACAAAGTTAATTGCAGTGCTGAGAATCAACTCTGTGGAGGAATTGTTTCCGGTGTTTTCTTCTTTCAGCCTTCCCTCCCTTCTCCTTGTCTAGAACCTTAGAGTGTCCTGTTAAAAAGCGTCTCCCTTCTCAGTCCTTTTTCTCCTTTTCTCTGTCATTTGGATGTGCTGATATAATTTTCTAAGTCTCTTGTTGGCTCCAGTGGCTCGGTGTTCTCTTGGTTCTTGTAGCTCTCTGACTAAACTTTCCTGTTCCCTGCTCACCTCTGGCACAGACCTCTTCTCTTTCCGTGGGCTCAAAACTGGAACCACTTCGCAGAGAGTCAGGTAAAGTGTGAGTTCCCAGTGCATGCCACCTGTTACAGTGATGGTGGACGGGAGGCCACTTGGGTAAAAAATCCAAGTAGCAACTTTTCAGAGGATAAGACACCATTTTAAAGACCACCCTTGTGCTCCTGACAGCTACCCTCACAGTTTGCAGCCTCACCAGAACCTAGCCATTTCTCCTTCCTCAGAAAGCACAGCTCTGGCTGTGACTGAGCTGTTGAGCATTTCCGCCATGCTTCTGTGCGGCTGGGGACTGCTGGAGCCCTCTGTGTGTACATCTGTGGGGGGCCTTTCCAGGCCAGCCACTGCAGCTGTAGTTTGCTGGCGGTGATGTCCCATCAGCAGCTCAGTGATAGACCTCCGCCTCCCTCACCCAGTGACAGACACTTGCAGTCGCTGTGCTTAGGAGTGGGCTTCAGGGCTTCTGGACAGCAGGGCGCTCAGGGTTGTAAGGATCCTTAAACACATCCCTTGGGTGGAAGGTGGGTGTTTTTGTTGCTGTTTTCCAACTGTAGGACTCTGTCCTTGCTGCTCTTTTCATGAGCTTCAAAGTCTTAATAGTGTGGAAAGCTCAGCTCGTATCACCACTATATATCGTATCACTATCACTGACCTTTTGCTTGTAGGTAACTTTTGCTTTTCATGATACAGCCCCTGCTGCACTCGCATCCACACACACTCAGGTGTACACGCTCAGTCACACACACCAAAACTACTCCCATTCATTTACACGCATAAACACTCATCTCACCCATGTGCTCATTCACACACGTACTCACACGTCCACACTCACACACACTCACAGTTTTCTTCTGCAGTTTTTCTTCTTCCCTGTGCAGTGAGGGTGAGTCGGCCTTTTGTCTTCCTGCCTGTAACAGTAGCGTAGGTCTTACTGAGGGGATGTGTGCTGGCCTGGCCACCACAGCTTTCGCCAGCCGCATCTCCCTTCCTTTTGTTCACACATCTCCAGGTGTCAGTTTGCCTTTTCTCCTTACTTGCTCAAGGCAGGAAGGAAGTTCTGTGAGCACATACATGGGCATACACGCACACGTCTTTTTCATGCCTCTTCCTCCTTCCAGATAGTCATTTGGACCTGGAATATTGGGTAATAATCAGCAGTATTAGAGACTCCTTTCTTTTGTTGCTGATTACAGTATAAAACAGTGTGGGTTTATGATAGTGCATGCCGTAGTCACCTCAGTGACTTAGAGAGCTTGGCGGGCGTCACTTTGCCCTGGCTTTTAATCCTGTTTCCTGTGTTTGAAGTACCCGCTGATGAGAGGACCCGATCTCGCTGCTGCTCCATACAGTGCTCAGAAGTCGTCTATTCTACCTCTTTATGAAGTAAGCGCCCTCTTAAATCTTTGGTTGCAAAGATTTGTAAAAAAAGCCATGTGTGTGGCTCAGAAGTGTAATGCCGTTACACTGCGTTTCAGAACGCCTTTCAGGAGCTTCAGGTGGTGCGGAGGAGCCTTAACCTGTTCAGAACGCAGATGATGGACTTGGAGTTGGCCATGCTACGGCAGCAAACCATGGTGTACCCTCACATGACAGAGGAGGACAGGTAACGGCTCTTGCTGTACTCAGAGCCTCTTCAGAGAAGCAGGCCTCAGCATAGCTTCTTCAGAGCCCCGCTTTGTTGGCACACCATGAACTATGTGTTTAATGAAGCAGTGTAGGTAAGAGACAGGCACACGGACTTGACTGAGGTGTCCCCATGCCGCTAGTGTGTCAAGGAAGATGCTGAGCAGTCTGCTCTTCAGAGCGGGAACGGTGCAGGGAATCAAGATATAGCCGCTACCCAGGCAAGCTTTTGTCTGCATGTTAAAATGGCAGTTCAGTACCTTTCATAGGTCATAGAATTTCAAAGTGTAGTAACTGGAAATCTCTCAGCTACAATTTTCCAGAGTTGTGCTTGTCCCAATCTGACAGGTATGAAGTCGACCAGCTGCAGGGTCTACGGAACTCCGTGCGGATGGAGCTGCAGGACTTGGAGATGCAGCTGGAGGAGCGCCTGCTGGGCCTGGATGAGCAGCTCCGCGCCGTGCGGGTGCCTTCACCCTTCCGCTCCTCTGTGCTCCCGGTATGAGCACCACGCTGTGGCGGTCCAGAGGCTGCACAGTGTGGCTGAGGACAGGAACTTCATTTTAACCACTTGCTCGGATGCTATAGAACCATGCATAATGCTCACATAGCACATCGCTCCCATACACATTAGTTTTATGTACGAAGTTTCATATTTAGTATATTTAAAAATAAATTGAAATTCTTAATAATTTTGAGTAATAGAAAAAGCAAAGGTCCACACAAAAGTTATGTTTCTGAAGGAAAAACTCTAATGAATTGAAAGATGACTATTTTAAATTTGTGTTCCTGCTTGAAACTCCAAAGAACATAATGTATTACTCCTTTACCCCACCCGCCCTTGTTTAAGTAAACAGTTGACCCCTCTGAATTTTTTCTTTGTTGGAGCTTAGTTCTTTTCTGTTTGTTTGTTTGTTTGTTTGTTTGTTTGTGGGCTTGTTTTTGTTGGTTTAGTTTGGTTTGGTTTTGCTGCTGAAGGATGGACTTAAGCGTTCCATGGCCTTCCCTCAGACAGTGCCCTAGTGGTCCACTGTGTCTCCTGACTGCCAAAGGTGAGGTCCTTGTAGGACCCACATCCAGTCATAACGAAGGGGACACTTTGTCCTTGCTCCACACTATTGCTCATCATCTCTAATGCTCCTTCCCATGGAATTTGGGTTTCACCATTATATTCTTATTTTTGCCAATATCTTTACAGTTATAAATGTGTTGCTTTGAAATTTTGAATTTTATCCTGCTTTTCTCATGTTTGATTTTGTTCAAATAAGTATATGTGTAAAATGTGGAGGAGAATGAGAATGGATATATACATAGATAAAATAATATTGCAGATCATTATGAATGCATGTTTTCATGATTCTGACTCATCGTGCTTGGAACTGTGTTGGTGGGAGCGAGAAAGAGAGAGTTAGTGCAGCTGTCACGGTAGTACATTTGGCGGAATCCATGGCAGTGACCTCAGTGTGACATAAAGGGCTGTTTCGAGGAAATAAGTAGCCAAGTAATTTTATCGTGAAGCATTTGCATCTGAGAAACTGTGTGCCTGCGTGAGCCTGTGTCTTGCGCTTCTCTTGCAGGGGATGTGCGGCAGCCGGAGTGCTGATAACTTACTGTGCCCATCTCCACTGAATGTCATGGAACCAGTAAGGCGCCATCTTTCTAGGTCACTGGGACGGGGAGTCTAGAATCTCACGAACATGCAGCTGAAGTACAGAATTTAACAAGTTAAATTAATTGGAAGTGGGTTTGCCACTTTGAAAGGAGGGTCATTTTCGGCCTCTAGCTAGCCTCATCACTGTGTGGTGGGTCTCTATGGCCTAAGGAGGTCCTGCACCATCGGAACATTTCATTTATACCCAAGGAGTGCTTCCTTTTGGATGCTGGTCCTCACACGCCTGTCATGTGACTGTGTTATGTATCATCATTATACTTTAGACTCATTGGCAAAGCATTCTGAGTAGCTGTTTTAGGCTTCATTAATTACTTCTCCATGAAAGAATTCAGACATCTCCTTGCTAAGTAGTAAAATTTTACTTAACTGCATGTCCTAGGTTTTCAGGGTGTGGCATGAGATTACTATGAGTTTAAATTTGTGTATGTGTGTGTGAATGATATTGACCAGTAAATAAGTTAATGAAAAAGAACAATGTTCTGGCCTCCAGGTCACAGAACTAATGCGGGAGCAGTCATACCTGAAGTCGGAGCTGGGCCTGGGCCTTGGAGACATGGGCTTTGAGATTCCTCCTGGAGAGAGCTCGGAGTCCGTCTTCTCTCAAGCCACGTCAGAGTCATCTTCTGTCTGCTCCAGCCCTTCCCACACCCACAGAAGATCCAGGGCGCCTTCTGGGAGCAAACCCAGGACCCGCATAGTGGCCAGAAAGAAGATATTCCGAGCCTCCGTGGCCCTGACACCAACTGCCCCATCTAGAACAGGCTCTGTGCAGACGCCTCCGGATCTGGAGAGTTCTGAGGAAACTGGAGCAGCTGAAGAAGCCCCACGGGCTGTGGGACTTCCATCTCACATGGAGGAAGAGCCTGAGGATCTCCTACCCATGCCAGCGGCTGAGGAAATGCACCAGAATGTAGAGCAGGATGAGCTTCAGCAAGTCATACGGGAGGTGGGTGCAGCCCTTAGCTGTGGGCAGGCATTGGGAGGTGAGTGCAGCCCTCAGCTGCAGGTGGGGGTCGGGAGGTGGGTGCAGCCCTCAGCTGCAGGTGGGGGTCGGGAGGTGGGTGAAGCCCTCAGTTGCGGGCAGGCATTGGGAGGTGGGTGGAGCCCGAGTCTGCGTCCTCAGCTGCAGGTAGGCGTTGAGGTAGATTTATTCAGGTACTGGTACTTGGTAGACTTTGATTTCACTGTAGACAGTAATTTGCAGAAAGCTTTAGATCAGTTTTCCTGCATTTCTGCAGATTTCGGACTGAATCCCACCGCCTTTTCCACCCTAGTGGAAGCTGTTCATATACTTTTAAGTTTATAAACTTTAAGTTTGAAAAACTTTATAAACATAAAAATTCAAACTTTATTATAAACATAAAGTTTGAAGGTCTAAGGTAAAGCGCTTTAAACCTCTCATTTCTACATGTGTAAAATGAGGAATTACAATTTAGACCTCTTCCAAAATTAAAAGCTGTCATTTTCTAAAGTTCCAGTTGGCATGCGAAAAAGAGGAGGTTAAGAATTGTAAAGAATCTGTTCTCTTTTCTTTGATGGCTGGAGAAGTGTAGAATTTCTGTGAATTGGTCATAGGTTGATTATAGTATGAAAATGGGGTTCACGCTGGATGGCAAGAGCATGAGAAGCTAATGTGTTAACCAGAGTTTGGGTCACCAAAGGGACCACAAACATTCATGGAGGTTAGTAGTCAGGGTCCAAAGTTAATTGGGAAGATGCACAGAATGACAGTGAGTTTCCCATAGCTGTGACAAGATGCCTGAGAAGAACAAGCTAAAAGAGGAAAGGTCTGCTCTGTCACTCTCAGAGGTTTCAGCCCACAAACGCCGGGTTCTGCTGCTCATGAGCAGAGCTGTGGGAGAAAGCTGGGGTGGAGTAGGACACAGGGAGGGCGGGAAGGGAGGGGCCAGGATAGCACAGAGCACCCAAGACCCTGTGCCAGGGGCCTGCTGCTTCCTACCAGGCCCCACCTCTGCCTCACTGTGTTGAGGGCCAACCTCTGGCGTCTGAGCATCTGGGAGAATTTTAGGTTTAAATTATAACACTTTTGCCACCGAATTCCTTAGTATAAACTAGTGCATCTACTTTAAAGGGGGGAGCGGCAAGGGCAGATTTCACAGTGGCTTCTAACCGGTTCTCTGTAGGCTGTACACATTGAACTTTTTTATTCTGTTTTCAACAAAGAGGAAACATAACTAGCTTTACTTTTTTTTACAACTACTCCTAAAACTCCTGATGATAAACACCTTTATTTTTGCTGCTAGTTAAATAGGACAATATATTATATATGTAAAAAGTCACATTAGGGGCTGATCTGTAACTGAGTGGCAACATATGAGGCCCTGAGTGTGATTCCAGCATAGGTGACACACAGCATGTGTGGGGCCCTGAGTGTGACCCCTAGCAAAGGTGACACACATTATGTGTGTGGCCCTGACTGTGACCCCAGCAAAGGTGACACACAGCATGTGTGGGGCCCTGACTGTGACCCCCAGCACTGCCCAAGCAAAAGGAAAAATGGAGAAACCAGCAACACAATTTATACAGTATCCTAAGGACATTAGGAGCCAGATAAGTCAAAATAAAAGTTAGGCCTCCGCATTTTCAATCTGTATTTCTAATGTAAATGTGAATCTGTTGTACTTTTAGAATCAATTCTTGGCATAGAATTCTCCCTTTTAAGGGCCATTGATCATCTGGGGCCAAAGATCGGTGCTTGCACATATGGAGCCGTCATTTATTACACAGTAGAAGCATGAAAAGTACGTTAAAATCAACAGTGAGTCTTCTGTGAATACAGAGATGATAGTGTCTTCCTGAAAGTGTCTGTGCCGTGAAAATGTGCACTAAAACCTGTAGGACTTGTTGGAGTAGAATAGGATTGGAAAGATGACATTCCAAACTTCATCAGTGACAGTAAAAAGGGCAAAAAATATAAAACTACTCGCAGCAGTAACGTAGTTCTATCCATCGTCAGCATCAGGAAGCAGATATACTACAGTGAAATGGTCCTTGACCCTGGAAATGTTTGACTTGTGCTTGTGGAATAGGGGTGGGAGGTTGGAGCTTGTGAGCGGCTACCATGAAGTGGAAGGTTGCTCTGAAATCTGGCAAAGCTGTAGTGCAGGCGTGAGTAGGAGTGGCTGATGCACAGCGCTGACCTTGCTGCCAGATGTGTAAGTCGCCTGCATTTTGTGCTCTGGAGTTCCTGGGTTCAGCTGAAAGCTACTTTCTACGGCCTCTTGTGTGTCTCAAGGATGAAATGCAAATAAACAAGCATGACATTTGTGTTACATGCAAATTGTTAGCCTAGATTTCTGGCATGTTGGAACGTATTGGAACAAATACCCATTTTCAAAATCAGCGTAGTTGCATGTTTCTATTTATTCTCCAGACACAACTGCGAACTAGTAGGTTTTAATTCTATGCACTCATTTGTCCTACAAATGGAGTTATTCTTGTGAGTCAGTTGTGGCTGACTAATATTTAGCTAAATGCACGTTCAGGCTCCTCAGTCAGGTATGCACGTGAGTAGGAAGCCATTCCATGGTGCATGTTTATACATGGGACAGCGCTTGAGTTAGATTACATAATTGCTCTACCTGTGCTGCATTTGCTAATGGCACATTTGCTCTTTTTTATTTTACTGGTTTTGATATTTTTCGTTCCTTTTAACTTACTGGGTTTGAAGTCCTCCTGAAGACTTGGCTTTCTGTTGCTTGTTTGGCATACTCCTTTACTGCATGCCTGAGTTCTCATTTTAAAACTTATTGGCCTGGTCCATGTTGCAAGTAATTTCCTAGGAAGAAAGTGTTCGCTTTAGACCAGAACATTGATTCTTTGGCCAATAGCACAGAGCGTAGAAGAAGTCATTTGTTTCCATTATGCTGCCTTGGTCCTAAAGAATTACTTAATCATTTATAGGACTCTCCCATTAAATATGAAAGATGCTATACTTTGTCAACAGTTAAATTGGAGTGGTAGGCAAATGTTTGACAAACTTTTCAGAATGTGTTACTCAACCTTTCCTGAGAAGCCATTCAGCTGAGAATATGGCAACACTTGAAGGAGACCTGCTTGACACCTCCCTTGCTGGCCTCAGAGAAGAGCTTACCCTGGATATACAGATGAACAGGGCACACTTACCAAGTCGAACTTGAACGTACTTGAATAATTACACTGGCTCATTCCTAGCTAAAATTCAAAACCTGTTTATACTGTTAACATAACTCAACTAGTTGATTCTATGTTTGTTTATAAAAATATTTAAAATGTTGATTATTCCATAATCCATTCATTTCCAACTGGTAACCTTGTAAACTTAAATGTCTGTGTTACTAAATTTCAAGTTTTTAAGCTTATTGTATCTGCTCCCAAGAAAATAAAGCTTTATTTTTATCTTCCCAGTAAGTTTGTGGCCCTTAACCCCATTAACAAAGCCGCCGTTCAGGAAGGCACAGTCTAATCTTGGGTGGCAGAGCTTGGCAGGTGAGGGTTACACTGTTTAGCAGGAGCTTTTGGGAAGTTTCCCTACTGCACTCCTGCGTGGTGCATGAGCACAATGGTGTCTCTCAGGCCCTTGTCTCCACCCCTGCACCCTGTGGGGTCTTAGAGTGCTTTGCTGCTCACAGTGCACTCACTGAGTGGAATCCCACCGTGGAAGGAGAGCATCCACAGATCCTTTCAGACAAGTGTTTAACACAGTCTGTACTTACACTTGTCACACTAAGGACGCTCCTTGTCTGCCCAGACTGTACACTCCCACCCCGCAGTGGGGCAGAACAGTACAGCCTTAGAGCTGGCCTGAGCCATTTATGACGTGTGTAGATCAGGTCCGAAACCGTTTGCAGATAGTTTAGAAATACACGTATGCATAGGAAACAAAGGCGACTGATAATACAATATGTGAAAATTTGCCGTTTTCACAGAGGCAAATTCAACATCAATGTCAAGACTACGCAGAGTCTTAAAGCTTTTGGTAAGGTTTTGTTTATTTAAGCTTCTAGGCTTGGTTTACACCTGACATGTTTACGTCTGACATGTTTAAACACGTGTTGGGTAAAAACACAAGTTCTCATGTATTCCCTGGAATCTTTTAGAGACCAGTTAAGGGGCCAGGCTTTGGGCCTGTAGGCAGTGTGTAGATGTAGATGTAGCCACACATACCCCCCAACAAGCCCATGTGTGGAGTAATAAACAGCCTTTTTGAAACAACATCTAGCCTGTCCACAGCCTTTTGGAAACTTTGCTCACAAAGGTACAAACCAGCCTAGAATTTTCTTATCTGTCTGTCTGTCTGTTCACTTTACATTCCAATCATAGTCCCCTCCTTCCTCTCCTGGGCCCACCCTCCTTTCCTCTTTCCTGTATCCCTCTTCCCCTCCCCCACCTGCCCATCCCAGCACGTGAAGATTTATCAGAACTGAGCACACTCTCTACCCTGCCAGGGGGAAGGACTCAGACGCATGTAAGAGAGTCCTAGCCACAGACAGCCCCCGCTGGTCTGGACCCAGGCCCTGCACATATGTTCCCGGTGGAGAGCTTGGTCTTCATGTGGGGCTCCTAGAATTTTCTTACTCTGACCCTCCTGTCTTCTCTACAGCATGGGGAACTTCAGAACAAATTTATTTGTCGACAATTTTTTTGTAAAATGGCTTATTACAGACATTGTGTTATTTTCAGAGCAAGTTTAAATATAGCTACTTTTCTTTCTCTTTTGTTTTATTATTTGTTTGTTTTTGTCTCTTTATTTGTTTTTTGAGACTGGCTTTCAGTATATAGCCCTGTCTTCCTGGAGCTCCTCTGTAGACCAGACTGGCCTCCAGTGATCCACTTTCTTCTGCTTCCAGTGCTAGGATTAAAGGCCTGTGCCAGCACTTCCAGCTTTCATTTATTTATCTGTTTGTTTGTTTAGTTAGATAGTTAATTAGTCGATTGTGAGACAGGATCATTTTGTGTGTTCCTAGAGATTCATGTTTTATTTGCATGTTTGTTTTCTTCTTTATTGAAATGGGGTCTTGCTCAAGGTGGTTTCAGTCCCCCTGTCTCAGCCTCCCAAATGACCAGGACTGCAGATACATATCACCTTGCTAGGGTCTTCTCCTTTATGCTTTATGCTAGTAATATCTGTGTTATCCAGCATGCTTAGCATTCATTTTTAATTGGTACATCCTTAGCTAACTAGTTGGCTAGTTTGTGTTTTGAATGATGAGCAGGAAGGAAATGTAACCAAGCTGTCCATAGAGTCACTTTAGAAAGCGCTGCCCATCTTCTTGTAAGATATAGATTTTCACTGGGTCCTTTTCTGCATACTGCATCTGCTTTATGTATGGTGCCTACAAGACTCTGGCTTTCATGTTTCATACCTGTTTAAAAATGGATCTAAAGTATTATAAATTTCAAAAACTTTGTTATGTAATGTTTTACAAATGTGGTAGAAGGTAAAGTGATATTTATTTATATGTGGAGCAAGGCAGATAGGTGGCTGATAGCAAAGAAACATTTTATTTCTATTGTCTCTGTAGCTGTGAGCCTAGCCATTTCTTCAGCCTTGTTTTGCTTCTGTGAAGAATCATATATAAGTCAATGTGTTATGTACCAGTTTTGCATGGCAGAGCCATTTTTAGAAAGACTTCAGTTGAGATGTTTTCAGGATGTATTTAGGAACGTTTTAGGAAATAGATCAGGCTGACAGGAAACTGTGGAAATGTAGAATTTTTAAGAGCTAGTTGAGAGTAGCACAGTACTAATTTGGGAATGCATTATCAATTTACTTCAGGAAATGTACATTTAAAGCCTTTACAGAGAGCTGTTTGGAGGTGAAGCTATGTCATTAGAAAGAAAAGGAGGAAGGAGGCAATGTAGTATTTAGACATCTGGACAAGAAAATCCTAATTAGAATGGTCATTGCCTCGGGTCTGTTTGCTTTTTTCACCAACAAAATGAGATGCGTGTTCTTGCTTTGTGTGTGTGCATATTGTGGGTGTTTGTTTGTGTGTGGACATGTACATTCCTGTGGAGGCCAGGGACAAGCGCTGGCGTCATCCTCAAGAGGCTTCTGCTTCATTTTATGAGACAGAGTCTCTCACTGGCCTAGGATTCCTAGGCAGGCTGGCTGGCTGGCTTGGCTAGTCCCCGGCACTCACCTGCCCCTACGTCCCCAGTGTCTGGATTACAAGCACAGCTCACCACACCTGCGACGCGATCTTTGTTTGTTGTTTTGTTTTCTCATGGCTTCTGGGAATCGGAGTCAGATCCTCATGCTTGCATGGTAAGCACCTTACTGACTCCACCACTTCCCTAACCAAAGACAAAGGCTCTTTCTAAGTCAGACAGTGACAAGTATGTCATATCACTAAAGAGAAACAAGCAATTTTAGAGCGAATGGTTGTATGTGTATATTTAAAGCATAAGTATTACTAAATGAAAATTTCTTCTGGCCACTTAAAATGTGTGTTAGGTTAAGACAGTATATAACTTGTGTAGATATTCTTTTAGCTGGCAGAAACAGGCAGAGTATTTCTGCCTACACATCAGGTTTTCTTAGCATTAATTGCATAGATCCTGCTGACTTCCCGACATCCATAAAACGCAGCATGGCAAACCTCACATTTGTTCCTAGGAGGCTGTTATGTGAAGTAGCTTACGAGAGAACTTTTATCATGTTTGGCTCATAAGAGCTATGGTTTCATAATGCCCTTGGCTGGGCTGTCCTACCCTAGACCTGGAGTCTCATGCGAGCTGCGGGATGGGCCTATCCTGAAAGTGCCTCTTTGCATTTGTTACACGAAGGCTGCCATCTTCTCTCCGATTTAGCCAGCTGCCACAATTGACTGGTATATATTTTATCTGAAAACAGAAAAACAATAGTGTAGTCATATTGTTAAATGCATGTTTTTTCCTTTGGCCATTATAGATTAAAGAGTCTATTGTTGGGGAAATTCGACGAGAAATTGTAAGTGGACTTCTGGCAGCCGTGTCTTCAAGTAAAGCATCTGGCTCTAAGTCGGACAGTCACTGAGAGGAGCATGCTGGGTAATGTTTGTCAGTGTCTTCATGTGACGACATGAACACTCACACTTGATTTGTAACTTTTTACTTACTGCAGTCTGCTATCTGTAGCTGAGTTTTTATTTTTATTTTCATAACATATGTCATAGTTATCCTGTGCTAGGAAAGCCATATACAACCCATTTAAAGTCTAGACAACTCAATTTAAGAACAGAATTGCCTACAGTCTGTGCTTACATTGAAAGTCATTGTAGCAAATAAATCCTGGAATTGGGGTTTAGACCTGAATCTTACTTTAATATTAATTAAGTTATATTTCAAATGTACAATTTATGGGCAAGAATTTGAGAATTAGTCAAAGAAATTTATTATTTTCCATATTATTTTTGTCTTTTAAACAGATATGTAGATTCACTTATAATTACATTTTATTAAATAAATAATAAATAGATGATAGATAGGCATAGAGATATCTATGACATTTATGTATTTACTTGAACAAATATAACATTGCATTTAAGGAACTTCTAAAGTGGTATCTGAAGGGTGTTTACTGTTCACTTTTCCTCCTCTTTAGGGTTGGGGTGGCCCCCACTAACTGTACCACTGGCGTTGGAGGTATTGCTTGTCCTTTGGAAGATCCTCCCTACTGAGCTGGGCTGCTGTGCACATGGACAGTGTGTTTCTGTATGCGGTGTATGGTTTCTGCTTTGCATAAAAAGCTTAAAAACATACATAGAAACTTAGGCGTGTTGCTGACCCATTTCTAAACTGTCAGACTGGCCATCTGAAAGCCTGGTATTTATTTGTTTGTCAATATTGTTCCAGTTGATATCCTATGTAGAGTTAATTGTAAAACTTGAAGAGTTCCAGATGTAACCAACTTATAAATAACATATTTCTGCAGACTAGCTTCTACAACACTGACCTCTGTGAGGTATTTACTGTGCAATAACAGATTCATCGTTTGAGAGCTTGAAGCAGCCGATGACTTTCCCTCCACTGCTCTTCATTGGGGTCACTTCCAAGAAGACTAACTGTTGTGTTGTAAAAACTGCTCTTAATTCTTGAGGAGGCTACTGAGAAGCAGCAGGGTAGATCTCATGAGGTTACCTACAACTACTTCATGTTCTTACACTGTAAACCTGTTGCTTTGCCCCAAACAAATGTAATTTCATTCGAGCTGTGTGCCTTGTGGTAGACACTGTGTACGCTCTGCATTGTAATTTTATTGTAGCTATGTGCCCTGGGGTAAGCACTGTGCACTCTGCATTGTCCGGATGTCTTACTTTAAGTGTTTCTTCTGTCGTTTAGACTAAATAGTATTGTCAAGATAGTGGGGCCTGTGACTTGAATGGATGGACTACAACTGAATAAGCTGGTTTTTCTTTTTCAAAAATGAGATTTAGACTTGTTTTTCTCATGCATAAATGATTTTAATTCAGTTTTAACCAGTGAAAACTCTTGGTTTTCCTGAAAGAAGAAAGAAAGGGTTTCCTGTCTGGTCTTCTATATGTGAAATAAATGTATAAGGTAACAATCAAATGTTATTAGAAATTAATCTTTTAGCATTTGTAATTTTCAACTCCTATTATGTTTCCTTGTGTGAGAAATTTTAGCCAAAAGTGCTTAGTTAGCACTCTTTGAAAGAAAATCTAAAAGGTTTATAAATATTTGAGCTATCACACAAAGGCTGATCTCTAAAAAAAACAAAAAATGAAAAACCCCATTAAAACAATAAAGTATTTATTTTGCCTAAAATGTTAATTTCTTATTTTGAGCTGTAACATGAAGAATTTGGATTGAAGGCTAACCAATAAAGTCCGAAAGGCTTATTCCCCCACACTCAGCTTCTGCATTGCTTTTAGGAAGGTCAGGCTCCACCACCAAGAGGACACTCTTGGGCTCAGAAAGGTCCAGGGCTATGATGCCATGTAAGACCAGGTTGAACCTCTCCTTAAAGTGTGCAGTTAAACTATGAAGAGCAGCATGCCTGTAATCAGTACTGGAGAAGTAGATGCAGGAGTTCAAAGCCAGCCTGGACTTACATGAAACTGTCTGTCATAAAAACAAATGAAAAAGAACAGATATTAAAATATTACTGAGTCAAATTATTCAGCAGTTTAACCAGTTGACGGTGGTGGTAAACGCTTAAACCAGACATTCCACATGAACAGGAAGTAATGCAGGCATTAATGATTTTAATTATTCAGGCTTTTAGCCAATTTCAGTTTATTTCTAACAGAGTGAGACCCCCAGGTTTTGGTGGTCAAGACTGGTAGTCTGAAAACTGCAATACTAGGCTGAGCCAACAGACCTGTCCCTTGGCGCATGGATACAGTGAAGCTCGTCACTGTCTCTCTGTTTCTCTGAGCTTGCTGGGAAGCTGCCGTCTTCAAGCCACCATGCTGTATAGAAGGAGCAGAGAAAGAGGTGGAAACGGATGCGTTTTTAATGTAAGGTATGTTGAGCTGTGTCCATTTCAAAAAATTGTGAAAGTATAACTTCAAGCAGACAGAGAAGTCTATCAATGTCTTTTGGTTTGAGTGAAGTTTTAAGACTAAAGACAGAGAACTGGAGAGTGTGAGGTTATGTCATTCAAGAGGGACATCAGTGAAGAGTTATCCACAGCACCAAAAGTGAGTTTGAAGGACCACATGCCTGGTGAGAGCCATGTTCTTAAAGACCGCCTTTGCCAGAGCCTTCCTGAAGAAGGCTCAGCAGAAAACCCTGAGATTACTTTTGAAGTTTTCAGGCACTCAGTGACACCGACCATGGAAGCACGCGCTGTACCACTCCTTTTTAGGAAGTGCCCGGTGATGGGAAGGCCATCCACGCTAAACACGACCGTCTATTACTCGTGTTCCCGAGTTACGTGTTTAGTAAATCCATGCACAGATGATTCATGGCTCCTTTTATTATTTCTACAGTCCAAAGATTTTATTTTTCAAAAAGCAAAAGCACCTTTAAGTATTATAAAGCAGATTCTAAGTCAGATTCACTAACCTATCCCAGTGTGTGGGGACACAGAATAATTAGGGTCATTACTTAACTCTCAGTTGTGAATATTGAGATTTGTATTTGGTCAGAAATTATGCCATTTTCATCTATTAATATATACAAAATACAGACATTCAAATAGAGGCAATGCTTATTCAGACAGCTCCATGTGAGGACAAATTGAGATGGCATTAATCATGAGGAACGTATTTTTCCGTATGAAGACAAGCCCTGCCTGACAGGGCTCTCAGCTGGATGACGTCATGGGACAATGTGTGGGAGAGGAGAGCCCTTCTCTTGCTGTGCTGTCAGTGCTACCCTGGTGGCAAGGCAGCGCTCCTCACAGCCCAGCTCTTTCTCTCGTGATCCCTGGGGAAATCTTGATCTTTTGGGCTCTCAGCTCCATCTCCCAGGCTGTGGTTAGCCGTGGTGTAAAGCATCGGTTCAGGTGCCACTCCTGTTCTCTGCCACATACCCTCATCCAGGTCAACACACTCAAGCCCTCCCTGGCTGAAGCTTACAATGGATACAGCGTCAGCCACAAGGGGTTTCCCTCCCACTTTTTTTTTTTTTTTAGAACAGAAAAGTATTTAAATGACAAATGTTAAACATTCGTAGTTTTATTATTTTCTAGTCTGAAACCTCATCACAATTAGACTTATTCAACCATTCTACCCCATTCAATAAAAAATTGAATAAAAAGAACTGGTAGTAAAATTTCTTTTTCTTTTTTTAAATTTTTATTTTATTTTTACTTTTAATCTATGTGTGAGTGTCTCTATCTCTTAGGATGTGCTATGTGGGTGTCTGTTGAGACTGGAAGATGATATATACTTAGGCCTATCACTTATACTTGCTTCATAATTTTTTTTTTCATTTTTGGTTTTTCGAGGCAGGTTTTTTTGTGTAGCCTGGCTATCCTGGAACTTGCTCTATAGACCAGGCTGGCCTTGAACTCAGAGATCCACCTGCCTCTGCCTCCTAAGTGCTTGGATTAAGGCATGCGCCACCACTATTTAGAAAAGTATTTTTGTGAAATATAAGCTATAGAAAACAGCTTTCAAAGTCTCAATGGAGTAAGGTGGTTCAGGCCTGTAATTTTATCACTTGAAAAGCTGAGGCAGGAGTTTTGTCATAAGGTCAACATGAACCTTTCACACAATACAGAGGAGACCAGACCGGCCTGGTCCGTAGTACAAGATTTAGATTCTAAATAAATTAATCCTTGAAAAACTGAAGAGGTAGATTATGGGTTCTTAAAACTTGAGAACAAAAGTGGAACAAATTAAGAATTTATTGTTTGTGGTGTGTGTGTTCATATCCATATGCACGTGTGCACTAGGGCCAGAGGGCAACACTGAGTGTCTCCTTCAATCACCGCTCACTTTGCTTTCTGAGACAGTTTCTCACTGAACCTGCAGCTTGTAGTCTCAGCTACACTGGCTGGATGGTAAACTCCAGGGACCCACCTCTCTCGAGTTCTGGCATTACATACCTGGGCACCACACTGATGCTGGGAATCAAACATAGGTCTCTGTGCTTGGGCAGCAAAGGCTCTTCCTCCCGAGCCATCTCTCCAACCTGAGTTTATATCACAGACACTGCAAACAAAATATATCCAAAGCAGACCACATTCTAACTGCTTTCTGAGAGGTTCAAAACATTAGATTCCAGTTGATGTGGGGTAGCCAACTGATTTTCGACTTGATGTGATTCTGAAAGGCATCAAATCTAAAATTAAATAAAAACTCAACTGCTAGATATTAGAAATATTTCAGACTACCATGTATGAAAACACTGCATTGGACTAGGCTGTGTCTTTGGTAGGAGGAAATGGGTAACTCCAGCCAGGAGATTAGGAACAGAGTGACATTTAACTGTGACTTATCTAAGACACAGAATCAGGAAGTAAGGAAATCCATCTTTCATGACCTTGATATCTCTTAGGACAATGAAAAGAGAAGCCACTTTTGAGAGGTGGTGGCCACTGCCCACTTCCTGGTTTCTAATTCAAACAAGAAACATTTAGGCAGCTTCAAAATATTCTGACACAATACTAGATACACCTTCTGTATGGGACAAGTGGCCTTCACTGCTGTGGAGCTTGGAAGCTGCTTATCTTCCAGGATAAGAGACCTCACACTTTATGCTGTAACAGTTAATCCTGCTTGATTATCTTGAGTTTTGAGAGTGACTATCATAAGTTTTTACATAAATATGTCATCATCTCACCCATGTGAAATCTAAAAAGAAAAAAAAAATGTTGATCTCAGAAATTGAGACTAGTGGTTACCAGAGGCTGGGAAAAGGAAAGAGGAAGGAGTAGTTGGGGTGTCTGAGCAGTTAACTGGCTTGCACGACACTAAACCCCCAATACTGAAGAAAACTAGAAAGAGGCTGGAATAAGGAGCCGTCCATACATGAGTCCTATGTTACAATTACACCAGCATGAGAAAGTGACATACTAGAGTGATTTAATGATGTACTGTATATTTAAAAAGAGACAATAAAAATAACTAAAGATCTTAACAGTAAAAATATATATATTTAATCTGACTAAACAATATACAGTGCATGCATCATTGCATGGACATACCACGTGGTACTCTGTATGTAGATGGTATTTATGTGTGTGTGTGTATATATATATATATATATATATATATATATATATATATATGACTTTAGAAATGAAAAATCAAAAAGAACTTTATGCATACAAAGCCCATTCAAAGCTTGTTCATTCCTTCATAATGAAAATACTTATTTGGCTTCTCCTTGAGAAGAAATAGATACATGACCTTATTATAATGTTGAATTTAGGATGGCTGTGCTTGACAAGAATAGGGAACAGAAAGACTACAGTTATATCTGTAGCTTAGACATATGATTTAGTCACAGAGGAACAAAAATACTGAGTTTCAGGGTTTTTTTTTTTTTCCTATAATTTAGTCACCGGGAATAAGGAATATATCCCTAAAATCAATGTCCTTATGCAGACCCTTTTCCTCTTTCTACAGCAAGACTGTTTTGTGAGGATGAGACTAACAGTACCTCTGTCCCATTTACTCTTCAGAAACTTAACTATTCTTTCATAAGATCTGGAGTTTCGGGTTAGAGAGATGGCTCAGTGGTTAGGAGCACCTGCTGCTCTTCCAGAGGACCTGTCTTTACTTTCCAGCACCCACACTGGCTGGCTTACTGGAATTCTGGTTCTGGGTGATGTGATTCCCTCTTCTGCCTCAGTGGCACCTACACTTGTGTGGAAGGAAGACAAGCCTAAAAAGAAGGAGCCATGGAGAACAGAGGCTTCCGGCTTCCGGCCCTAGATGAACTCCTGCACAGTAGGCAGCACCGAACTACTAATCCTGGGAGTCAGCTTCCCTGAATGCACTTTGCAGCCTCCAGTAAACTTCCATCCGCAGGTGACAGCACATATAGATGGCTAGTTCGTGCTACACATTGCCAAAATCATAGGTGCATGAACAATGGCCACAATTCAGTTCACTAACTTTGGAGATAGTTTGTTTATGTGTCTGTTGTTAGCAGCTACAGTTCTGTATACAGACATGAGATGCTGCCATAATGAAAAACCAGTGGCATTGGCTTTGGAGTGGCATTTTCAGAAGTCAAAACGTCCTCATGTAGTGAAAGTCTGAAAGGCTTCAAGGAGGGTTCAGCGAAGGCTCATGGAACAGAGAAGACATTGTAAGGTAGAGGAAAGGAATGGCTCCTTTGGCAACAGCATGGAGTCTGCCCTCATGAACATCTGATAGCTCAGAAAAGAGGAAACATACCTACTAAAGTCAGCAATGCGGTTAAGAAGATTTCCAGGTGAAGTATGAAATATGCTAGAAAAGATGCTAAGTGAGGTAACCAGAGCCAGAAAGCAAATGTCAAATGTTCTCTCTTATCAAAGACTCCTAGCTCCAAAACTCCACATATAAGTATAGCCCTCATCCCTTGTCAAGGAAACTTCTCCTTGCGGCAGATGGAGATATTACAGAAAATAACAGAGTTGTGGGCATAGAGCCAGTCCAGCTGCAGTTGTAGATCCAGCCCCAACGGGTAAATCCATAAAACAAGACATGCATCTAAGGTTTAGGGGATGTTTCTGGAAGAGGAGGCAGAGCGTAAGGGCCAGCAGATCAGGGAGTTTGCTGAAAGACTGTGTCTCCTGATAATATCAGAAGCTACGCCTATAAAGACTCACCAACATGACTGCCCTGAGCAAGGGCAACAATCGAGAGTCATGCCGAAGTTGACAGCGCAAGTCCGCAAGACCTCAACCCTGCACAATCCACAGGTAAGTCAGAAGTGCTGAGACTGGGGGAACGGCCCAGGGAGGAGTACCGCAGTGGGTTATCTAGTATCAGATGGTTCACCCCTAAGACAAAGCACACAAATAACATCATACAGACCAACAAGGTATTCAGAAATCTGTATCTATATACATGTGCATATAGACATGTGACAATAATTAAAGAAAAAGAGGCCATGAATCTGAAAGAAAGCAAGGTTTGGAGGGAGGAAAAGGAAGAGAGAAATGGTGAAATAATTATAATCTCAACAAAAGTAAATCTTTTAAAAGAGGAGAAATGGGCCTGGGTTTGTTTTTTTTGTTTTGTTTTTGTTTTTTTTTTTTTTCTCAATGACATATAAAGAACAAGAAATGCACTTAAAAAATACACTTCAAATAGGATCTGAAAATGTCTACTTTAAAACAAAACTGTGTCATATATATGAGATCCTCATTAGAATTACTAAGAAATACAGCTCTGGAATAGATAAACTCCAGGTTGTGTCCTTAAGATCCTTTGTTCAGACCTCAGAAGGATTAAAAGGAGTGGCTCATAAAACATTTCAAACACCGAAGTTTCTGCGAGGACTTTTAGAAGCCTGCCCACCCACAGCGCGGCTGTGAAATGATGGAGGCTCCAGGAACCACACAGCACTGTGGAAAGAAATCTCGAGAGAAGGGCTGCTTTGGAGATCCAACTTTTGTCTAATGGTGTTGGCTGTCAAATGATACAAGAGAAATCTCAAAGAGTGTTAAAGAAAGTCTGCACTTGAACCAAAGGCAGCAAAATGATACAAAACGGAAAGGCTGCAGGATCTCCGGAGTTTTAGAATTAAGCCGGTCCATTATAGCTCCCCACCATACGCTGGTAAACACGGTGATTATAGTGTCTTAAACATATGGAAGGCTTGAAACACTACAATTTCTCAGAGCAGGAAGATGGCAGTGCCTGTCTGCACCCGGAATCATTTGCGGACTGTGTGAAACAAAGTAGGCAGCGAGGATTTTATCAGATGGGGCTCAGGCAGGCTGACTCTCTCGGATGGTGGTGGGGGATTCTCCGGCGTGGTTCCTGACTCTTGCACTGAGAGGAGGCGTGCCACAGTCTAGATATGTCTGAACTCTCCCTACATTGACACACGGGAGTGGAAGTCGCTGCCGCAGCTACATATTTGGGATTGTCTCTGGCTCTGGGTTAAGTATTCCTTTTCTAGTGCAGTGTGCGTTTTCAGTGTCTGAAGTAACTCACCCGGTACCAGCTGAACTGCATTCCTTGTAAAACAGTCTTGTTATGGCAATCCCAAAGACCTGAGCCTGGGTGATAACTTCCAGAGTGAAGTGCCCACAAGATGAAGTGGAAAAATAGCAGCGGCTCATCTTTTTCTCTGTCAGCCTTGTTTATGTAAACCTCTAAATGAATGAGCCTTGCTTGCTTGTGTTTCCAGAGCTTCAGAAGGACATGTATGGGGATCACGGCTGAAGGCTGGCATCCCCATGCCAGCTCTGTACAGGTGGATTTCTGTGCTGCCATGGCCTGTCATTCCTTTTGGGTCTAAAGTTATTTCCTTACAGAGAAACATACTATGTCCTAGTAACTGACTCAGGACGTCTTGTTGAGTAAAGGTGGAATCTTCTTGTATTTTCATTTGTTCTCATTTTTATGGTGAAACCTAGGGAATGTCCCAGTGGCTTAGTCCCAATGGCTCATGGAGGATAATGTTTTTTATATTATGTTATGTTTAATTCCTTAATATATATTTTTTTTATTTCAATAGAAAGAAATGATCCCTGGCTTACATCTCCTTACCTCAGACTTACACTGTTGTGACTCTCTAGCCTCAGGGAAAGCTGATTCTGGTCTCCGAACTCCATGGGACTCAATTTGGCCTCATATTTTGAAGGCTATATGAGGAATTAATGACCCTCCAAGACAGTAACCATCTCTGTATCATAGGCCTTCTGGGAAAGTGGCTGTGATGCAGCTGAGGTTTCTTGGGTGGAAATCCATCATCTTGCTTATGTAAACTGTTTTCTCAGAACATGGACTCTGAGCAATGTTCTCAGGAAGGTAAAGCACTACCTTTGTCTAGGTGATCTTTAAAAACATGGAGGAAAACTTCTGTGAGTTCCATGATTTAAGTAAAATGCCTGTTTAAGATTATAGACATAGGGTGTTTGGGCCTGAGGTGAAAAGATGGCAAGTTCGAAGACAGTCTAGATTGTCTTTCTCAAAATAAAATGAGCAAACAAGAAGGAAGTGATCTAAAGCAACTGCTTATGACTAGGTCACAATGAGGTTAGGAACTCGAAACAACAAAATGGTACCATTGAAGCTGATATTTTCCGCATGAGTATAATTGGTGCATAGTGGGCCCTTCCACTGGGGGTAATGACAACGTACCAGGGGCCATGTCCTCAAAGGAGAGCGACCCTCCCTCTGCATACCTCAACTGCCAATAGCAGCTTTCCCAAAGGTGAGAGCCTCAGGGCCCCTTCCTGCCCACACTGGAATTCTGACTGGATTCTGTAAGTCTTAGAAAGGTAACCACAGCTGCTACGAGCTGATGTGCACAACAGCCAAGGCATTTCCAGAAACCAGAACTCCACAGATCCCCTCACTCTCCATTTGCCAGCTCTTAGCATTCTTTCTGCCTCCTCTTCTTCAACGTTCTTCCAGCCTTAGGTGAGCAGGGCTGATAAGGGATAACGCACGCACAGCCTAGTACGCAATGTCACTTATGCTCAGCATTTTGGGCAGTTGGGAAGTCTCTGCATTGACCGCCACCCATGGCCAAAAAATCTGTGACCAAAGGTGCGGACAGCACAGATCTACACGGATAATCGGCATCAACCCAGTCTTTTTCTACTGATTTGTGGGCATTCATAGTTGTACGGTAATCTTGCTTTTTATGTGCATAGAAGAATGAAGATCCTTGGAAGAGAAAAGCAAACAAACTGGTTGTGAGCAGGGAGTGAAAGTTAAAGTTGTGTCTGGTCACAGCAAAGGAAGACAAGGAGAATGCTCCTTGGTACCTAATGACTATTACATTCATAGTTTAGATGCTCCTGGAGCCCAGAATCTGTTAATAGCAGTTTTAAAAATTGAATTCCCAAGACAGAGAAGAATGTAACAATGCCTAAGGAAAGTTGCCCCCAACACAATGCCTCGGAAGATAAGCGGTGTGCTGCATGACCCACGTGTGACTTGCCGAAAGACAAGAACATGCCTCTGCTGGCATGCCCATGCACCCCAGCTTGAGTACTGGGACAAGGCTGCAGACTAGACAGATTTTTTTTTATGAGGTTTGGATCAATTCTTTGACGTTTCCTCCTTTGCTGAAACCCCAGCTCAAGCCAATCAGGATTATGATGAGATTTAGTGTCTTAACTAGCAAGGCAGAGGTCCTCAGCCTGTGGATTGCAGCCTCCTTCACAGGGTCACGTATCAGATCTCCTGCATATCAGATATTTGCATTATGATTCATAACAGTAGCAAAATTACAGTTCTGAAGTAACAACCAAAAAATTATATTTATGGTTGGGGATGAGCACAACGTGAGGAATAGCACTCCAGGGGTGCAGCATTAGGAAGGCTGAGAGCCACTGACAGTTAGGGAATGTTAGTCAGACCCCAGTCTGAGAAATCTAGAGTCAGAGGATAAAGAGAAGCTACTAGAATAGGATTTCGCTCACTTACATTGGCTCCTGATAGCACAAATATGACTCTAAAACACCATGCTCCTTCATAAATGCGTTTATCTGGCATGATCTTAAAAGAACGGATCTACTCCAAAGGGAGCCATGGTATATGAAGCACCTGGAAGGAGATTTCCCAGGTGCTCAGAATGGCGGTAAGGAGAGGACACTTGACCAAGAGCGCTGCCTTGGTCTTTAAGAGAGAAGCTCCAAAACCAACAAATCAACACTTCGAGCGTCAGAAACATGTCTGCAGCTCTAGAGAGCTGAGGCAGCGTTACCAGTGATGAAAGACGCTGCAGAGGCCTGGGCTGGGGTTTCTGCAGTGCAGAAGGGGGCAGAGCCAGACACAGCTCAACAAACCGCCCAGGGCTTTGCCTATTCCACCCAGCCTCCACGCAGAAAGAAAGGAAGCCTTGACTCTGACTATGGAACCGGATGTTGTTTTCTTTATGGAACTGGACTCTACCTTTGTAGTTACTACAATAAACTGGATTGCTCATGGCCACAAGATCATCAAAGAATAAATTTTAAAAGTCATGGGCCCACGAAAGCTTTTGAATAGTTAGAAATAATCCACCATGGTCTGTTGACTTGTTACCACCAACTGAGGAATTACATAGTGACTTTTAAGGGCTCTGCAAGGAAGACATTACTGAAGTCGAAATTCCGCTCTTCTACCCTGTAATTGAAGAATCCGAGCCCCATAGAGGGTGTTTTCCAGGCTCTCGTCAGTAAGCATCAGAGGAACAGGGCTATGAAACATGTGTGAAACACACTCACCCCACACCATGCACTGTGGCAACCAACACAGAACTGGAGAATTTGAAGAAGGGAGGGTTTAGTCAGAAAGCTTTCATGACATGGGAGTAGCTCAGGTAAAGGACTTCTAAAGTGAGTAGGTGCTTATTAACCAGAGAAGAGAGAAAGGGAATTTCAGGAGAGAAGTGACTGAATGAGGAACCAGAGGCTGGGAGAGGTTCAGGAGCCTGCTGTGTCAGACATGCAGACAGACATGTATGTGGGGGTCAAGGTGCACAAAGAGGCCTTGTTGGGGGCAGAAGCAGAAGGGCTGATGTACATGAGTCTCTGCTCGGATTAGATTACACTAATGGATGTTATCTATTGATAACACTCAGTAGAGACGCCAAAGCCAAAGATCAGATATTTGAGCATCCTTTAGTTTAGCACACCTGGAGTGAGCTATAGAAACAGAAAGGAGGTGGGAGACTGTGGAGGTCACACAGTGGAAGCGCAGGACAGGTCCGGAGGGACGAAGGCCTGACTGACAGGAACTGGAGGAAGCAGCAGCAGCAGCTCAGGTGAGGCAGAGTGGAAGCAAGCTTCGGCCAGGCTGAGACGGTCCCGAACTTTCTGCCTGTGAGTCCCTGGGACCTACACTCTGCGTGGTCCACTGACAAATGAGCGGTCTTTTCCATCATGACATTAGCTGTCCTCTTCCTAATGGCTTACAAGTGAGGTGGCTTTCTCATTTTTCTGGCTCTGGTGGGCTTTATAAGCCCTTGGGGCTGCTTGTCCTGGTATGATTTTAATGTGCTCATGTGTTCATATGGCCCCAATCACTCTGCTGAGTTGATAGGGTGCTATACTTTTGTGGTTTTAGAAATAACTCATTTGTTCATCTGTGCCTCATCGATGGTGTGGAATAGGTATTTGTTTATACCCACAAAAAGGTACAGTCATCCTGACTCTGTATTTGTACTTACAGTGTTCAAATGTCACTTATAAAATGGAGTCCCTTGGGGGAATGGCACGGCCTGGAGACCCTCTTGTTTTAAACAACATGGAGTGTCTCTGAGCAGGGCACAGCATGATTTCAACAGAGGGTCTAGTCTAGGAACTGTGGTCGTCTAATTCAGATGTAAAATAAACAGTGGGAAGCGGTGGGATGTGGCAATCTGGAATGATAGGCTTTTTTTTTTTTTAACATTGTTCTTGTCTTCACCCTTCTTTAAAACTGCTACCCATTCTCTGAGGGAAGGTGGAGATATCCATCTATACATTTTGAAAAGTCAGGATTGTGTGCAAGAGACTCACCCATGTAAGGTGAAACTTGGGAAAGCTTTTGAGAGACTAGCTAGATCTAGTTTCAAGTCTTCTGCGGTTGTAGGAACACCGAGCTCCAAATTTCAAGTTTGTTGTCTGCAGAGGAGGGAGTTACAGTCCTTCAGGAAAGGATAACTAGAGACACGTTGTGAATACATGACATCGATGAAGAAATTTCTTTTACTTAAAAGCACTATATCTGTTGGCACTGTGTCACGCACCAGCAATCCAAGCGTCCAGGGCCGGGAAGGCTGAAGCAAGAACACAATGAGTCAACGCCAGCCTGGGCCCGACTATGACAACTAGCCTCAGAAAACAACCCAGGGCATATTGACACGTGAGAAGGGAGATAAGAAGGACAGCAGGGAGATTAATCCGAATATATTATATACATTCATAAAGTTATCGAAAAATAAATTCCATTACTAAAAGAAAACCAAACCAACAAACCAAGCATCAAAAATGCTGAGTCTAAAGTCCCTGGCAGTTGGCATTCCTGTCCTCATTTTATGTGCCCCCTCTGTCTTTCTGTAAGTCAGATTCCTGCTGAAGTCTCCATGGAAGAATGTTTACCATTCAGGGCATGCCTCGTTTATCTCCTCTCCCTTTAAGGCAGGCAGCTCAAAGGTAAAGTAATTAAAGTATGTCAGTGACAGCCACAAGGCCATGTTCCAGACCTCCTGAAAGTCTCTGGCTCTGCCGTTACCTTAGTTCCAGGGGGTGTCACGGCAGATCACCCCAGGATGAGCTTTCCCCATTAAATGGAAGCAGGCACCCCAGGATAGAAATGGAGACTGAGCTGAAGGCATGAATCTTATGAAGGCATGAAGCTCATGGAATCCCTTTGTGCCATAGGGATTTCTCCAGGATCACCTTGGACCTGGTGGTTGCTTTTGCTTTCTGCATACCCAAAATGCCCTGCCTACTTCTCCCTCTGTTTAAAGCCAAGAATCATGACCAGGTCTTGAAGATCTGCTCAGCTTCTGATCTCTCTGTCTCTCTGTCTCACTGCGGACCTGTTGGCTACACTCCTTTCCACCTTTTACCTCTCTGTTAATGTCTGAGTCTGGTGGCCTGACCTAACTCATAGCTCACAACAACCTGAACTGAACCTCTGGCCTAGGACCCAGTCAAAATATGACCTTAAGCAAATAAGAAATGCCACGTCTCTGCCCCCGTCTTACTGTGTCAGCAACTCTTCTTCAACGTCTGAAGTACGTCACAAAGCGTTTGTTCTCTGTAGGGAAAACAAGGTGTCTTTTTCTTCCTCTTCTCCTTCTCCTTCATCTTCTTCTTTTCCCTCTTCTTCTATATACCCAGAACATGTTGAGCTTCATTTCTTGTGTGTGCAAAATTTAGTTGAACAAAGAAAGGCCCCTTTGTGAAGGAATATTTAAACTGATATATATCCATCCATACATATATATCCATCTGTCTGTCTATCTATCTATCTAGGCACACAGATACAGGGTTATATAGACTGGGGGAAGAGGAAGAGGGAGAAGGAGGAAGAGAAAGAAGGAGGGGGATATAGACAATGGTGGAAGAGAGAAGAAGGAAAGAGGGAAGGAGGGAAGAAGGGAAGAGAGAGGGAAAAGGTGAGGGAGAGAGAGAGAGAGAAAGAAAGAGAGGTTTTAATGACCTTATTTAAAATGAATAGAAAAACAGTCAGGAAAAGGCAGCACTTACAGGTTTTCTTATCCTAGGAAATCAATAATCATAAAGTTCAAGGTTATAATTGAGAATTAAAAACCACAGCGAGCAAGTTTATTTTAAAACATGTAGTCTATCATCTTTGTTTTCTCTCTGGATAACATAGTGTTTATACTCTGAGGTCTATTTCTGTTGCTGCAGCTCCTCAGCTGACTTTGAAGTGAACTTCATATGGTGTTAAGATCAGAACATTAGGGCTCAGAAAACATGCAGTCCAACCCACAATTTAAAAAGACTAAACTGAGCACAGCAAACAAAGAGAATTGTTTCCACACTTCTGATTCCAAGTCCTCAAAATCTCCTGTTGTTCTGAGCAACCAAACCCCAGCTCTGTTGGGGGGGGGGGGCGGAGTTGAGCCACCTCTTCCTGACTCATCTTGCTCAGAGCCCTTCTCTATCCTCTAAGCCGGGAGCGTGCCTGGCACTCAGTTCACACTCCAAATAACAGCCCTTCAGGAAAGCAACTGCGCACAACTGCGCACAGCGTGTCAGCCATGACTGTGGCTGAGCTCTGAAGCCTGCTGGACATCCGGGCCACCTCCTCAGTTATGAGGGTCTAACGCTTCCATTTCTCCAACTGTGGAGATCAGCATAAAGGCTTTGGACCAGTGGACACCCCTAATGTAGCCATTGTGTAACAAGGTCAGGCAGGAATTGTCTGGGTGGTGAATAATATCACTGAACGGTATCAGTGACAAGAACAGGATGAGGAAATAGTGAGCCTGGCTTTGAGCTTTGCAGAACTTACCACCATTTTATGACTCAGCAATGGGGATCTGAAGTGCGTCATTTGGCACAGCCTCTGCCTGTAAGGAGGCCTGTGAGGAGGCTCCTGCTTGTTACTGATCACTCATCTCCCATATAAAGCAGCCTCTCGGCAAGGATGGCCTTTTCAGATGAGAATCCTGCTGTTTTCCCACCAGCAAGCTCATCATAATGAAGTTCTTTGTCTACATCACCTTTGCTACTCCACTAATTGGCTTCTGCAAGCCGTTTAAGCTGCACACAATTGCATCGCCAAAGCTTGCTTAGGAACCCTCCAGTATCCTTGATATGGCTCAGAAAAATCACTAATCATCGACAATAAATGAAATAAACAAAACCCTTCTGCTCTTCTGAATGCCGGATACTCAGAGCTACTTCTGTGGGGAACAGCTCCAACTGTCTTACACTGAGTTACAATATATATGAAATCTATTTTTGGTGTAACTTGTATGAAACAGAAATCTGTTATATTTATTTATTTGAAGGGGTTTTTAAGCTTTTGTTTGTTTGTTTGACGATGGCTGCTTCATTCTGGCCACAGGCTCAATATGCACAGTGCTGCTATGCCTGTTTTTATCCAATGCTAAAGATGGAACAAAGACCTCAATGCAAGCTAGGCAAGAGCTACATCTGCAGCCCATATTCTTAGTGTTGACCCTACAGCTTCATGATTTGGAGACTAATCCGTAGGCAGTGAGTAAGGCAAGAGGACAGAGAATAGAGAAAAGGAAGAGGCTTTGGAAGTTTGGAGTTTTCTGTCTAACAAGGGGAGAGCTGGTGGGTTCCTGCGTGCTTCTGTAGGGAAGATATCTCCTCTCTTTCCCAGAACTGCTGTCCATAATGAGGAAATGGCCTCTCTTTGGAAGTCCTTTCACTTGTTTTCAAATGTCGCCATCCAAGGCCGGTTCTCTGTCTCATTCCATCTAGAGCTGAAATTTCTACATTGAACCAAATGTAACCTCTACCCCAGCATGAAGTCCCAGAAGTACTGTGGGCTCAGCTTTCCAGGGCAAGTATAACAGTGTCAGACACCACACCAAACACTATGATGCTGGGACATAACTACATTTACAAAATAGTTAGGCGGCTCATTTAGCCTCTGGACATGGAAAATTTTATTTAAACCTTAGGGAGGCAGTAAGAAAAGCAGGAAACCTCTGTCTTCTAATCAATACTTAGGAGACATCATAGACATCATGATTGACAATGTATATTTTTAAAAATCTGGGCCTACGGGTCTTTTCTGAAACTGATACTCCAACCAAAGACCATGCATGGAGATAACCTAGAACCCCTGCACAGATGTAGCCCTTGGCAACTCAGTATCCAAGTGGGTTCCCTAGTAATGGGAACAGGGACTGTCTCTGACATGAACTCAGTGGCCTGCTCTTTGATCACCTCCCCCTGATGGGGGTACAGCCTTACCAGGCTACAGAGGAAGACAATGCAGCCAGTCCTGATGAGACCTGATAGGCTAGGGTCAGATGGAAGGGGGGAGCATGGGAGGAGAAATGAGAGGGAGGGTGGAATTGGGACTGGATGAGGGAGGGGGCTGCAGCTGGGATACAAAGTGAATAAATAAAATTTATTTATTTGTAATTAATTGTAATAATTGTAATTAATTGTAATAAATAAAAATATATTTAAAAAATCCAAGCACGTTCCGTTTCTCAAATGCCAAGAGAATTCTCGTTATGCTACATTCTCAGACATATAAACAAAGTCATAGCTCTAAGATGGGGAGCCAGTTCAGAGCAGCTTGCCTGTTTGTAGACCCCTTCTGTGAGATCTTTTTATCTATGTCTATCTCCAGGGTACACATACATGATTCTGTCCCAGGGCTGGGCCTCTGTGACCATTTCCAAAGAGTCTAAAGTGCTAGGGTGTGAGCTGGTCAATTCTCAAATTTGAATCCAGGCCATCATGGGGGCGGGGTGCTTCTGGGAAATCAGCCTCAGCCTAGGTGACTATCAACTTTATGAGCCCTTTGGTGGCTTATTAGTCCATTTATATAGCAACAAAAAATAATGCATATGTTATGGAGGTTTTGTGTTTATAAAATACTCATCAGTGAGAAGGATGAAGGGTGACTCACAGGAAATGCCAAAAGTGAGATAAACCATCCCACAGAGTTGCAGCTGGTACCTTTCAATGTGACGGAAACTTGATATCTGAAACCTCCCTTGACAGCAACCATGCTTTTATCAGCTGGGCCTTTCTCTGAAATGTCCTCTGTATTATTTCACCTCTACCTTACCTTCAAATTGGTTGACATTCATAACTAGAAATGGAGGGTCCCAGAGAAGTTACTTAAAGGAGTTCTCCACGTACACAATTATCCTTCTGCCCATACATGTCAAGTGTGTTTAAATGTGCTTATCCCTTCCCTTTCTCTATTTGCCAGTCTAAGAAGATATTAGGAAACTGATTGTTCAACACAACAACTACCAACAAAAGCAGTTCTATTCACTTCACACATTCTAATAGTTTAGAATGTTTTCTAGGCAATGTGTTGTAAGTTGAAAGGCCTGAAGTTCATCTCGGCACACACTTCACTCAAGTCTTTGTGATCCTTCTGAACCAGGTCCACAGCCATGTAACATTTGCCCACAAGGCCGTCAGTGAACAGAAAATTGAGTGAGAAGTAAGGTCTTATAAACAGGATGTCCATCAATAACACAATGCCTGAGAATGAAGAAGAGGGTAGGATTTGGACAGATGTCTTGGTATGCTGGATGCAAGCTTAGGACCTCAGTTCTGATCCCAGCACCACGTAAGAAACCAGTGTAGCTGGGCCTGTCTCTGTAACCTCAGCTCTGTGTGCAGCACAGACAAGAAAATTGTCTCCCGTGGCTTTCTAGCCATCAGCCTGGCTCCAGTGCAGTCTGTCTCAAAGGAATAATGTGGAGAGTGAGAGTGGGAAACCCAACATCCTCTGACCTCCGTAAGCAAGTGGGCACATGGATCCATGAAACCACACACATGTTCCTCACTCACATGTGTATACAACCACACACACAGACAGACATATTCACACACATATACTGACACACACACACACACACATACAAACGGACATACACAGAGAAAAAGAAAATAAGTTGACCTCTAGTTTTAGCACATTCCCCTTAGTACCCCCATATGTGTCAGTGTTTGGGCCCCATCTAGTCTGCACATGCTTTTGTGTTTATGAGTTTTTTGGCTTTCTTCATCTTCTTTGCATTACAGTTTCTTTTGCTAATTTTGATTACCACTCACTTGAATTAAGTCAATCATATAATATTTATCATGAAAAATGTCAATTTAAGAATACGTTAGACACCACAAGTAAATTGAAATTGTGAGGCATAGAGTTGAAGTATATTATGTTTGAAATTTCCATGTGGAATATTACATAATTTTATGTTTATTCACATACTCTGTAATTATTTCTAAAACCCATGATACCAGCTGTTCATATTGTTAAATCTTAAAATAGAATGTGAGGGAGGAAAGGAGAGAAAGTAATACCTTCTATCAGCTCTCTGAATTGGGATAAGTGGCATCAACATGCCTTTCAGCTGTGTGCACTCTCATCAAGCAAGCTCTCAATGCAGGAAACCATCTGGGTTTCATCAAGGAGATGTAGAAATTGCCCTGTTCCCAGGCACTTAACCGTGACTGCAAGTCCCTTTGCTATAGTAAATCATAATGCATTCATTTCACTGTCCATACAGAGAATTAATGAATATTAATCATTTCAGAGTTAGTTCTGAATGAAATTCATCAAGTTGAACTGTATTTTGGGCAAAACACTTTTTGTTTTGAGTTTTTCTTTTCTTTTTCTGCCCAGGTGACCAACATCTGAAAAACGGTCCTTGTACTTTTCTCTCTCATGCCTAGCCCATCTCCCTTTCCAGCCGGAGCTCGTATGCTGCTCATTTTCTGAACACCGCTCTCACCCCACTCTCACCAACTGGTGTTCCCCATTCTGATGACTGTAGCTCTCCTGGGATGACTTGTTTTAGTCTATCCATTATATCTATTAAAGTACAAATAGCTAATAAGTACTCTGTGAACTAGGCCTCCCAGGCAGTGTACTTGATTAAGGCAAAACCTTTGAAGGCCCAAGTCTAGGAAGAGAGTCAAGGAGATAAAGTCAGTGAAGACTTTTCCGGTCTGATTCTCCAAGAGGCCAACCTGGAGAACTCATTAGGCCAACCTGGAGGTTCATTAGGGAAGTGTTTCTAGGAATATCTTCATGACTGAGAGTGAGCAGACTGGGAAAGAAAAACCTAAGCAAAGGGCACCTTGGGGTTGAGGTCTGTGCTTACAGACATTACAGAGCTATGCTGAGGCCATTGTGTTTGCATTTTATGCTCCAAGGGGAAAGATGGAGGCTGATACCTTTCTGTTGCCAGTCAGGTATTGCCCACGTGTTGCCATGGGAAGGGGTAAGTTCCTCGCACTTCCAGTTCTGTGAACATGTGGTTACACAGATGTCATGCCAATGACAATTCTTGAAGACTCAGGTGTGTACTGGGGGGGACATAGGGAACTTTGTGGAGGGATCACTGTCCGTATACACTGCAGTGGCATGAACTTGGCAAGGAGTATGGTTGGTGAATGATGCCTGTGAGGCCACAACCAGCCCAGTGTAGACTGATCAAGAACTTCAGAAATCTTCACTGTAGCTTGTCCCAGCCCAAAGACTCCAGGTAACAGTAATGAGTGCTTTTGCTACAATCACCCCTGCCTGACCTTTAGTCTCGTCGGAATAAACCATAGAGTGTGTGGTGTTTTGAGAATGGCCCCATTGACTCATATATTTGAATGTTTGTCACCAGTTGGTGGACTGTTTGGGAAGAATCAGGAGGTGTGGCCATGCTGGAGTGGGTGTGGCCTTGTTGGGGAAGGTGTGTCAGTGGGAAGGGGCTTTGATGTTTCAAAAGCACATACCAGGCCCGATTTCTCTCTCTCTCTCTCTCTCTGCCTGCTGCCTATGAATCAGGATATAAAGCACTTAGCCACCTCTCTAGTGCCATGTTTTTCTGCCATTTTGTTCATGGATTAATCCTCTGAAACTATAAAAAAGCCCTCAATCAAATGCATTCTTTTGTGAGTTTCCTGTCATGGAATCTCTTCATATCAATTGAACAGTAACTAAAACAACATCTATTCCTTTGGTGATATTTGGTAAGAAGCCATTCCTTTTTCCTGCTCTGGAATATTCCTTTAGAGTTGTTTCAGACTATTATTGCTGATAAACATTTGCCCAGTTTCCAGTTTTGTGCTGTGCGGAACCATGTTTTAAATTCTTTGTGAGGATGGGGTTTAAAAACTTGACAGTAGAGTTGGCTATGTAGATGTTAAATAGATGCTGTCTTGCAGTTTTCTAAAGTGATGGTAGCATTTTAGCTTCCACTAGCAGGGAAGAAATTTCAGTTTTCTATAAGCTTGATTATTTCATGTTAGTAATTATTACGTTTGTGAATTGAACACTCAGAAAACTTCTGTTAGAAATGTTCCTTAGATCTAAAATTCATATTTGGAGACATATTGACATGCAACTCACACACACACACACACACACACACACACGAAGGCACACACACAGGAGTCCTAACTACTTTTATTTATTCTACTGATAAATTTTACTTTTACTTTTAAGTAGTCTCCATCCAGAGCGACAGGATGTTTCTTGCATTTTTTTTTACTCTTAGTCATCAAGAATTGTTCTGGGCAACTCAAACTTTAGTACTGTACTACCTGTCACCATGGAATTGTGTATCTTCCATTAAGATTGTTGTCAGGTTAGCTAGTCCTGAGAGCCCATTTGGAGCTTTTACATGGGCTAGGAGTTAGGTACAGCTATTCAGTCACCGTTGACAAGGGAGCCACCCTTTCTGTAGTAGAAACGCAATCCCGACTACAGATTACTTGAGAGGATTGCGCTGAGATTGGGGGTGGAGGAGGGGCAGCAGGATTGATTGATAAACTGATTGATCAGCCTGCAATCCCAGCCCTGAGTGGGATCCAGATGTTACAGTCTGATCATTGTAGTCTTGCTACAGCACTTTCTAGTTCCCGCTGGAGATTGAGGCAGCCTGACAAAAGTGTATGGAAATATTTTAATGTACACAAATGTAAAGAATAAGAATGAATCATTTTAGTGTCATCAGCTAGAAGGGGAGAACGCACTTTAGGTTAAATATAGAATTTTAAAAATGGTATATAATTTTCTATAGACCTAATAACAACCAAGAAGGAGCAGATTGTTGCTCAGCAAAGTGTAATTTAAGGAGGTGAGCAGTGTTCTTGTCCTTCCACACCAATTTGATTATGCAGTATATTACTTGACTAGTGTAGTTTTTATCTTTCAAAGCGCTTTAGGTTCCGTGGTAGCCATTTTAGAATGCCTTTAATTTAGGTGGTAATGCGTAGAATTAGAAGTCATCATTTGAGGTTCCAAAAATCTAAAAGAAAATTAGCTTTTTGATGGCATATTTGCTCAACTAAGTGATTTTTTTGTTAACTTTTCTCCTTATAAATAAAAAGACTCTTGAAAACAAAAGGTAAATGTTGCCCTAAAAATATGTATATAACTAAAAGAAAGCATTTACCCAGAATTATTATCTGCTAACTTCATTATTGTCAGTTAATACGTTATCAGAGATTTATAGACCTAGCAATAAAGTTAGTCATTGGGGAATTGTCTGAAAGAAAAAGAACTAAGAATTATAGGAGAAAATGGAGAAACAGCGCTACACATAATTTGATTACAGAAAGGAATAAAAAGAACAATCTTTTTCAAAGTTTGCCAAAGCCCAGCCTCACTCATCAGGACGATGCACAGCCTCTGTCTGGAGGTGCTAGGGTGCTCTACTGATTTCCAATTCCTAGTTCAGATCACAGTAATTAAAATGAAAAACATTCTGGCAATTTTCAGGACACATTCACTCCCCAAGTAGGAGAACTGGGGCTCAGCAAGGCGTCACAATCAACCATGGTGTCAAACAGATCTTCAGCTTCGATCATCTGTTCCAAATGCTCAGAATCTGTCTCTCCCCTAGATGTTTCCATAGATGTTTTCTACTAACAGAAAAAAAAGGTCAAAACTCTCTCTTCCAGGAGCCCTTCTTTATGACACTTTTAGTTTTGTGTTCCCATTTCCATTCTCTCCATTTGCCGAGTCAAATGGTGTTCTTATGGGGGCACTCACAGAACAATCACTTTAATGTATACTGATATATGTTTGTAAAAATTAAGAACAAGATAATGTTCTTGTTTGTCCTTTAGCCTTCTGTTTGTCCTATTGGACTACCAGAGCATGTTGATATGAATTACAAATATTTTAGTAATTGGCACACACACGCACACGCACACGCGTATATCTTGACATATATATAATATGTCAATATGTGTGTGTATAAGCTTGTCCTGAAGAAAGGGGAACAGTGGTTCCCCTTTGATTTCCCTCTTTGCTGTTCCATGACAGCTTAGGCTCTACTTCCTCTCTCTCTGGACCCTGCCCATATACAAAAGACTCTCCAAAGGAAAGGAATATGTGTGTGTATACATATATATTGACCTAAATTATATGTAATATGAAAGAACTCAGCAGATCAGAATTTTTGATGTATTAATGGGAGGTAGGTAGTAGATAGAACCACCTTTTTTGAGAAGTCAGAAAAGAGAGAACTGTAGGAGAAGATGCTACATTGTCAGAATAGCATTTCCTAAGGCAAGCTGTGAGAATCATCAGAATCAGAATGATCAAGGCACAGAGGCAAAGGGCCTCTGAACAGTTTTCTGGACCCTCCCCTGGCACCTACTTTAGTAATGGTTGGCATCAGCAGAGTTTGCTTAGGATGAAACCTAGAGGACTGTTTCATATACAAAGGGAGTTTCCTTTCTTTTGGGGAGTCCCTTGCACACTGGCAGGGTCTATAGAAACAGGAAGCAGAGCTGAGCTGTCATGGAGGAAAATTGAAGGGAAACTGCTCTCCTTGTTTCAGGACAAGCTTGGGCAGTTTTGGAATGGGTTGGTTTAGCAAGTTACATACAACCAGGAGGGCCTGGGACCCAAACCCTAAATAAAGTTATTTGATGGAAAGTTTCCTCAACTTGATCCTTTCCCTAAATACCCAGGGACAGCCTCCATACTCAGGTTTATAATCACTGAGTAAAAGAGGGCTTCGTTTCATCTGATGAGATCTAGTCTAGTGATATTGCTTGACAAGGATGCTCAGTCATAAATATAAATAGCAATCTCAAACCACAAGGTTACTGAAAAAGTTCAGGAAGAATGAGTCATCTAAATTATTGGGAAAATCCAAAGTTTTTAAGAAGCATGAATAGAAAATTGCCACCCACATATATACACACCCTAATGTAATCTGAGAATGTTAAGGAAAATACATTAAGTGTTTCTCAAGAGAAAAGATCAGACCTTCCCTTCCTAAGAGCTTTTTCTGAAATAAAACCAGTGGCCCTAGATGTTAACAGTAGAGAATAATCAAAGTTCTAAAAGAAAATTCTGGAAGTTGTAGTATTTTATCCTATCAAACTAACTCATGGAGAAGGGTGAAAAGTCATTTCAGAGACACAAAGACTTAGACTTTAGAAGCAAGAAGACTTGTTAGCCATGAGTCATCACTAAAAGTTCAAGGAATGGTGCATTTTAGTTGACAGAATAAACCCAAAGCAAAAAAGTGTCCTGGTGACACAATACTGGGTACAAAGTAAGAGGTGACTTTGTTGTGACAGGTGAATACATGATATCAGGACAAGGACAGGACAGGGACAGGCTGAACTTCTTGCTTGCTTGGGGGTGGATGTGGACAGCAATGCACATCCACCAGTTACATTAAGTACTAACATAATTAACATCATGTGTGCATGTTCATGTGTTGTGTGTGGGTGCCTGTGTGCACATGGATGCATAGTCATAAAGAGGTGAGGAGACAGTCACCTTGGGTCTTAGTCCATGTTTGGTTTGGGATTGGATCTCTTCCTGGCCTAGAACTTTGCCAGATATGCCAGACCACCTTGTCCCCTGAATTCCAGGAATCCACCTTCCCCTGCCTCTTACCTCACCAGCACAGTGAACCCCTGGGGGAGCATTTTTGCAGGTTCTGTGCCTCCAGACTCAGACCTTTACGGCTGCTGAAGCAAGTGCTTCCCTGCCTAAGCCATTGCTCCGGCCCCCAGATTACTTTTCAGCTAGGAAAAACAAAAGCCACAGTTATGAGCGATACCCCATGGAAGCTTAGAAGACAATTCCACAAAGAGCTTGGAGGGTTCTGAGAGGACAGAACTTAATTCAAAATTAAGTTCAGTAGTGGCTGAGGAGTACATGATTTGAGATGCACCTAGAAAATGAAATTAAGTTTTTATTTTCTACAGTGTGCCAGGGCACAACGTCAGTTGATTTTCTTATCATATTTTCTTAAGTACCTCTGCCTATCATCACTTTCACTCCGTGACTCATTCCTGGAAAATAAGGCTCAGTACATTCTGACTGTCAGAAGTTGCATGCTGTTTCTACGTTGAGAAGTTGTCTTTGCTTCCAAGATCCTCATGCATATATTACATAAGAGTACAATGACTCATGTTTTAATTTACACATTTTAAAACTAGGTGGTTGGAAAAAAGATGAAAAGAGATGAATATTTTAAAATGTTATGAAGCGAAGATTATGAGACTGAGACGCCAGTAGGGATCTCGATAACACGTTGCTGGGAACCAAATGTAATCAGGAAGCAATTTGGTCTTATTGGCCAGAGCAGAGTCCTGGCAAAGCAACTAGGGGAGAAACAGGCAGACGTCCCCAGACATCAAACACAGGGCTGATGCTCTTACAAAGAAGACAGTTGCTTTTGCTAGAAGTGACTCATCCTGGTCAGTAAATCATTCTACCTCTTAACGTTCCATTACTTAGATCGCTCGAGGATGCGACTGAGCCTGTGTGCAGCATGGAAACATGGCAGGCGCTGAGGCACATCCCCTTCTCAGAGTCTGCTCAGAAGCAGAGGCTGATGCATTGCAACAAGAAGCCAAATGTTGCAAACCATGGTTTGATCATTCGACATCTATTTCAGAATTTTTAAATGTACTTAGGAATTCTTTTTATTGGATTAATTGATATGTATTTATCACTAGCAATGCTCCATTTTATTAATGAAGTTAGCTTCTTAACAATTTTATGCGTGTATCTAATGTGTTCTAGACGGTAGTCTGTTTCCACCCTTTCTTATCTCCCTCCCAGACCCAACCCTGTGGCTTTCCCAGAGTCTTGACTTTTGGTTTGGTTTTGTAACCATTAAAAGACTCACATGTTTAAATAAAGTTACAACTTGGAGGGCATACACTGTATAAAGCAGATGTGGAGGTAAATGAGCTGAGCAAGATAGAAAGGTACTTTACAATGATAATTTTAAAAGGCATACAGGTAACATGTGGACTGAGCAAGTTGAATTAGAAATATATGTATATATATTGCATATATAGAGAAGAATATAAATATTAATGAATTTATATATATATTGAAGAAAGGTCACGAATTTGCCCCAAATTCGTGGATACATGGGAGGGGTTGGAAGGAGGAAAGGGAGGGGGAAATGATGTAACTATAATTTTTAAAACACGAAGTTACTATTTAAAAAAGGCAAAATGATAGATGTATGTGCTGGTAAAGCAGACCTTTCTATGCCAGTGAAGACAGAGAAACAATTGTCTGCCTTATACAGGGATGTTCTAATAAAAAAAATAACTTCTCAGAAAAGTAAAATATATGCCGTGTGAGTCCAGCACACATCTGGTGATATCAGGTTGTGTCTATGCACTTAGCATTATGTGTGGATGTAGCAACTTGAGTAAAAGAGGCCAGAAGTTTAAAGAGAGCAGGAGGCTGTGTGCGGGAGGGCTTGAGGAAGGAAAGTGCAGGAGGGAAACATGTAACTATAAATAATATCAACAATTTAAAAACTGTAAAAATGCAAACACTGGAGACATACACACACTAAACAGTGATGAGTGTTTTAAAATTTCTTCACATTACTAGTAGTGTAGTGCTTTCCTGTCTTCTTTAATCATTTAAAATAATCTTGTCTGAGGATAGATCCAGAAATGTGTGTACTGATTCATTGCAAAAAGTAATCAAAGGGATTAAAAGTCTCAAAATATTGATGACTATCATGTTGTGTCAGGCATCTGATCTGTTATATGGTGTAATGGCCCCTGACTTTAAGTTATTTCTAATTGGTATCATGGCTAGAGCAATACAGAAGCAACTCATATAAAATATTGGTGCCATAGATGTGGGGACGTTGCTGTGATCAAACCAGGCCATGTGGCCCTTAGGGCTTTGGAACTGATTTGTGGGAGAAATCTTAAAGCTTGGGTCTGCAGACTAGAGAAACCGGAGAAGGCTCTAAGCAGAGGTGAATGGCTCATTTTCATGAAGTTCAAAAGACTACAGCGCTGCAGAAATGTAGGCAGTGACATTTCAAATGGCGAAACTCGATCTGGGATCAGGTCTTAGAGACCATCCATGCTATAGTTTGCCATGTAATCTGTCTATGCCCCATATCCTAAAAACTTGACTCGGGCAGAACTAAAAAGGAACGGACCAATAATTCTTCAGTAAATTGAAGACATCCTGACTTCAGGCTGCAGAATTGCTTTGCTGGCTGCTTTTGTCAGGATCACAGTGAGAACCGGGATCAAAAGTGGATCAAAAATTTGTTAGACATGTGCTGTTTGTACAGAAATGGGCACAGGTGGTTCAGAGCTGTGAGCAAAAAGGCTGCGGTTGCCATAGAGATCACTGCTGTTCAAAAGGAGCAAATAAAAATTTCCCTGGAACAATACAAAATGGTTTTGGTGGAGTTTCACAACCTGAGAAGCTGCCGCTCACTGCAGTCTCCAGGTTGCAAAGCTTCAGGCCCGTGTAAGACTGTCCTTGAGGGAAGACTTCGGGGACCACGCTAGGAGGATTTTTCCCAGGTTTAACCACACAGGCACGTGGAAGCGGTTACAGCAGTGGCTGACAAGACCCCAGCTACTGAGCAGCTAGCAAAACTTTGCTTTGTCCACGCGGCCCTCTGCAGGCATGTGAAACGCAAGAGTCGGGGGGTCATGGGGTCTAGCACCAAGAGTCCAAAGAAAAGCCCACGAGGCCAGGTATTGTGTAGCAAGAATTGGGTTCCCTGTGGGGATCTCCTGATTAAAGTAAAGCGGAGAGCCACGAGGGCGAAGGCTGTTTCACAAAGACCCCCCCCCCCGGCCCATGTTTAGAGATGTCGGGGAAATGTAACCTGGCAAAGAAAGCACTGTCACTAAAAGAGCACATCTCAAGAGAGATGCCATGTTGTCTGAGAACAGCACCAGCAATGGGGTGAGGATTCCAAAATTTGTTGGAAGTCAGAGGAAGCCAACATGCCCCCAAAACACTGGCTATAGAGCTACTGGCTTTACCGCTTGTATTGTAGAAGTTTGATCTTACTTTGTTCCCAACCTTCATTTTTATGCTTCCACGTCTGCCTGGTGGATTAGGACTATGCATACTGCAGCATGATATATTTAAATATGCAACCTTCTTTATTTTTATTTTATAGGAACTCATATTTCTTTGAGTCACAAAAGAGAGTTTGAACTGCGGAATTTTCAACATGGTTGGAATGCTAAGATATGGGGACTGTTTACGTCGGGTTAAATGTTCACATTATAAGTTGGCCACAAACAATTGAGGACTAGCAGTAAAATGTTACATTTTGAATGGGAAATGTTCTCCACACAGACATACTCTTGTTTTGAATGCTTTGTCTCTAGCTGCTGATGCTATTTTGAAGTTCTGAAATCTTAGGAGGTGAGAAGCAGAAAGAGAGACTATGCCATTTGGGAAGGTCTCGTGGGTATATCCCCCCTAGCAGCTTCCTGTCTTGTTCTCTGATTCCTGGTCCACCATGGTGTGGAGAACTTCTTCCACAGGCAGCTGCAACCATCAGGAACTGGACTGTTTGGCCACTTCCTTCTGTCCATGGTTGATTAAAAAACAAAACTCTGAAACCGTGAGCCAAAATAAAACATTTTTCTAAAAAATAAAGACCCACAAGACAGTATAATCTTCCCTTTGATGGTTTCCACCCATTATTATAGTTTTTAAGAAGTATATTGTGCATATAAGGAAGGAGAAGAAGACATGAATTTGGGAGGAAATGTGTTAGGGTGTCATGGCAAAAGCTGGAAAGAAGCAAATGAGTGGATATGATCATCTTTCATTATATGCATGTGTGAGATTCTCAAGAATAGAGGCAATTATAAAAATGAAATTAAAAGGAACAATTTTAAAGAATAGAATAGGCATAATTTTTCTTCTCCTTTCTCCTTCTCTTCTATTCTTTCCCCCCTTCTCTCCAATTGCTTCCCTTTTCTCCTGTCCACAAATAAAGCACTTACTATACATCAGGTAACAAACTATAGATGGCTGCCCATAGCCACTACATATTTGTGGTATTTGGAAAGCAGTCAGGATAGCAAGAAATTATAACAGCTTCAGGGTCAACTTTGAATGCGACAGTATGTCAGTATTAATATGCATGGCTAGAAGACAGTAACACGGGCTAAATTATGGCTGATGGCTCTCTTTTTAAAAAGCCATGATATTTTAAATATATTTAAGTTGCCATTAAGTGTAAAAATTATAAAACATGATACTTAGAAGAGGGACTGATGTCTTTGCAAGAATTCATTTGGTTGAAATATTTTATATTTACCTACATTATAGCAAAGGTGGAGCCTGACTGCCTTTATGTAATGAGGAAACCAACATCTTGATTCTGTTTGTGTTTTAATGTAGGGTGTATATGTGTATACATGGACAAGGGGAAAATCACACAGTAACATAAAACTGTAACAATTAGGTGCAAGCAGAGAAAGTAAATTGAGTGATTCCATTCACTTTGTGATTCTGAAGATCCCGCTCAGAGTAGGTAGCGTTGGAGGATGATTCTGAGTTGATACATATACAGAAGGCAGACTAGGAAGTTGTCCAGGGACCATAGGAGAGGGCATGTATGACCAGTGATGTGGCCAATATGAGGATCTAAGGAACTGTGGAAAGCAGGTAAGGAGAATAGCGTGGCGTGAAATGAGTTAGGGCCATGCTTCGTCATCTATACTTAAAGTAATAATTACTTTGAATAGACTAGAGGGTTATTTTTATTACATTAGATATTTTTCAAATCTCTATGAAATCGGTCCTTATTTTAAAAGAGAAAGAATGAAATTTGCCTCCAAGTCAGCTTGGGGCACAATGCCCAACCCTCTAGATGACCTTTACAGTGATCAATACCCTGCCATCCTGCCACTCTCTTCTCCTACTCACATGCCACAGAGATAGTGGATAAGAATAAACGGTGGCTGTGGAGGTTCTGGGGCCTCTACCAACTGTCGTAAAGGCCTTTGAGTTAGACTAGCCACAGAGGCAGCTTCATGATAAACAGCTTGGGCCTGGACAAAAGTGCCTGGGTTTGACAACTATCCGCCATTCATTAACTGGAAGAACTTAAGAAAACACCTCAACTCTTTGTTTTACAGTTTTCTCATTTGAAAGGGGGGGCTCAGATGGCAATAGGATAAATTGCAATGGCCAGTGTCAGTATTAAACAAAGTAATACCAGTGTTAGTACCAGTATTGCACTTAGAACAGTACATGGGTAAAGTAGCTAGACACAAGGGTCATTATTATCTCTTACAATAATAACAAAAATAATGTTATTATTAATAACAATAATAATAATGTTATTGTTGTTGTTGTTAATCCAGAGGCAATGGCTTGTGTGTATACTTTAGTGATGTTTAAACATCATATTGAATTTTTTTGAGCAGGCAAAAAACCATACATGTGAAATAAAATAAAGAAATCTTTAAATCTAAATTGTTAAACTGTGAATCATACATGCGCCTGCATGTAAGCCTGAGTAGCTCTTGCTTACAGTACTGGCAGAGGCTAAAAGAGGGCATCGAATCCTCTGGAACTGGAATTACAGATGGCTGTAAGCTACCACGTTGGTTCTGGAAACCCAGTTCTATGTTCTTATACCTGTTTCGCCGTGTCTCCACACCCAGCAATTTAGCTTTAAAAGGATTTCAAATGAGAACCTTTAACACAGTCTCTCTGCTAAAGCCACAGCAAAAAGCCTGGCAATAAGTGCATTAGAACAGTGTGTGAATAGGTTTTCCAAATGTTCAATAATTAATAGAGAGACAGGTGGCTGTTGTACTAAGTGGAGGTGTACAGGGTGGCCTGTGTTGACAGAAGAGATGGCTTGACCCCTGTCCCCATGCCCCGACAACCCCTGTTTGGGTAGAAACAAATCTATAACATTTTCCTAAAAGCAATGGCACTCAGCTGAGTCCTGACAGATGCACAGAGGCTGCTCGGAATGATGAAAAATAACAGTCTTAAGAGGTCCAGGAAGCTCCTTTAAGATACTATCTCTGGTCAAACTATTAAAAAAGGATGCTGCCTCCTCAGGTAAAGCACTTGCTGAGCAATCCTGAGGACTGGAGTTCAGATCCCCATCACCTCTGTAAATGTCTCATGGGTGTGACGGTGGGCCTGTACTCTCAGAGCATGGAATGCAAAGATGGGGACCCCTGGAGCAGGCTGGCTAATGAGGTGAGCTGAATCACTGTGCGTCACGCTCAAGTGGAAGACTGCCTCCATATAGAAAGTGGATCATGATCTGGAAAGACCCCTATGCCACTTCTGGACTTCCCATGCAACGTATGCACATATGTATGCATGTTCATATAGACCCACAAACACATACAATCTGCCCATATACATATGAACATGTATACACACTTTGTGGTCTTCATCGTACAATACACACACAGAATTTCGCTTTGTCTTCTCTCCCTCTTATTGGCATCAAATCTTCCAATAGATAGAGATTTTTACTAATTCATGTGAAAAATGTGTACCATTACGATCTTTGAGCAATCTAGTAAATACATAATTGCTATCTGCTACAGCATGGCTAGAGGCTGACCTTATGACCCTATGAGGTCTCATGAGCCTTGAGCCTTTGTGAGGAGCTCGCTCACCTAAACCTCACAGGGAAAACAAAAACATTCTCTCACGGCCTGAGTTGTTCAGCTTGGTAAGTAGCAGTGGGGCCATATTAGTTTGAGGCTACCGAGTGCAAGTTCTTACTGACTGGGCTGAGAAGAGTTCTGAGCTAATTTCTCACTAAAACGATCATTTGCCTTTCCATTTACCCAACATTCAGGGAAATAACTCTGTCGTTAATATTGATCTATGAAGGGTTTCTTTCTAGGGTCTTCTGTTGTTTCTGCCTAAGAATATTTTGAGTGGTAAGTTTCCTTTCTCTCTGTGGAGATGGATTCTTCACAAGATTTCTTGCTGGCCAGCATTATTCTCACCCAAAATTGCTTTCCCATCAGTATCTCCATTTGCTTTTTCCTCTGGCATATATAGAAAACTACTTGAGTAATGCATATCACTCTCTATATACTTTCATAGGAACAGTGTAAAATTAAATCACTGGGGTGTATTTCTGTTATAGAAAGAGACCTTTGGCACGTAGGGGACTTAACTCCAATTGTGTCAAAATGCATTTAATGAACCTAAAATATAGTAGCCATCAAATAACACCTTTAAAATGGAAGACTAGAGGACTCAAGTTCATTCTTCCATTGAGGCAGGCTCATTTGTCAGGCTTTCTTCAATAAGCAGGAACAATGTGGGCGCAGGCTGTCTGGGGATAGCTGTCTTTGGTTTGAGATTACTTGAGGTGATCAGGCAGGCCAGTGTAGTGAACACAGCTGCTTGACTCATGCCTTGTCTGAAGATGGTCCTTCTTAGGTTATTCCTCAAATCTTCATCTTTGCAAACAACTCCATAATTGACATCAGACATCATTGGGTTTCCACTAATGTTTTCCACTCATTTCTGGATTCTTCCAAGTCAGAGGATGTAACTGGCTCCATCAGGATCTAAAATAAAGGCCATTGAAACAGCAGTGACTTCCAAGCTGCCTGCTAAATTTAGCTGCTCGATAGTTTCCACTCAAGTGAAAACCATGAGCTACAATTATAGAATGTTAGAACAGAATGGGAGCTTAAAGGTCATCTAATCTACCCCCCCCCACCATTTTTTCCATTGAAAGTGCAGGGGCCTAGACATATGCTATGATTTGCCTGAGGCCACAGAGCTTATTAACAGTGGAACTTGAACTAAGATCTTCGTAGCCCTGGGACAGTGCTAACCTACCCGGATCTTGAAGCACAAACACAGCTGATATTATTAGTTGTGGCTTACTGTCAATAGCCGTTCATCGATGTGGTGGTGGTTGAGTGTGAGACAGCAGAGGTGTCTCCAGCTTGTAAGCTGCTACAAAGAAATGACATGATGCTACACCCAGACCCTGCCCCCAACTCTAAAAACTTCCTGCTTGCTGTTCATCAATAATGAATGACCCATCCCTGTAATGCTCAGCGGGAGCTTACACTGCACTTTTGAGCAGCCGGTTAGTAATGCACAGTGGATAGAGCCTTTCCTTTAAATCCCAGGGCAGCGGGTCCTTCAAGGCTAACATTGCAATTTCAATTAGCCGCTGAGTGAAAGCTTGGCGTGCGTATTAGCGAGCAGGGACACAATTAGCTTATTCTTCCTTTCCATATTGTGTTGGGAGGATCCAAAGGGTTGGTGGAGGATCAGGCCAGCCAGGCATCACTGGATGTTGAAGAAGGGAGCTGCTCGAACCTCGACATCTTCATTTGCTCACGCTGGAATTACAGAGATTTACTGCGAAGCACTGTGTGTGGCTTGGTGGAGGGAGCCTCGGGAAACACTCTGGATTCCACTTGGGCTGTGTCTTTTTGAGCACTTCAAGCTCTGTCCCGTTCTCATCGTTAGCATGGAGCCCAACAGCCCCAAAAAGATACAGTTTGCTGTGCCCTTATTCCAGAGTCAGATTGCCCCTGAGGCCGCAGAGCAGGTAAGGAGGAGTGGGTGGGTGCAGTTCCCAGGGACTGGGGAGTGTGGGCATGCATGCCTTCTAGGGGAACGGTCCCTTGCGTTCTACATTTGCCCAATTTTGTTACTTTTAGCAGGAGAAATGAGTTTCCTTTTACACTTGTGTTTGGGTTGCACCTGGGGACAATTGGCTAAAATGTTAGCAGCACTTCATTCTATATAAAATTAACACCAATGAATTAGACATTCTGGGCTAGAGCCAGATGTGCTGGCTTTTGCTTCTTAAAGTAAGTTTCAACATTTAGAGAAGCTTTGAAAACTTTAACAAAAAAAAATTAGCAATCTTTTATTTTGTTGTTTACTAAAAAAAAAAGAAATGTAAAAGTTAAAGTACTAAATTCCAGGCTAATTTATTATTACAGGCTTCATGTTTTTAACCTGGTTTCATTATGCATCCTAAACCGTATTTTTTTTGTATCTATTGCCCGTTATATATGAGCATCGACTATGAGAAATGCCACTCTACCTTTTCCCAGATTTCTTTTTTATGTCTGGTATTGGTTTCTAACTGTTCATATTTATTTAGATTCTGGGTGCAATGGACCCACTTGAAAGATGTTCTGTGGCACAAAAACAAATGTGGAGTAGTTCAGGAATAAGCTAAAGAAGTTATGAGAATCTCGATCTAATTCATTAATTACTTAAAGCCCAGAAGATCCCTGAATCCTTTTCCAAATACCTGATGCAAAGTCTTTCTCTCTCTCTCTCTCTCTCTCTCTCTTTCTCTCAATCTATCTATATAGATGTACATTTTTTTACAATTTATTCATTTTATACTTGATTATAGCTCCCCTCTCTAATCTCCTCCCAGTTCTGCCCTTCCTCCCTCTCTCCCTATTCCCCTCTTCTAGTCCACTGAAACGGGGAGTCCTCCTCCCCTACTATCTGTCCCTAGCCTATCAAATCTCAACAGGAATGCCTGTATCCTCTTCCTCTGTGGCCTGGCAAGGTTGTCGTGCCAGGGGGAGGTGATCAAAGAGCAGACAACTGAGTCCATGACAGATACAGCCAGTATCCACTTACTAGGGAACCCATATGGAGACTGAGCTGCCCATGGGCCAATGGTCCTTGGTTGATGCATCAGTCTCTGAAGGACCTCCCTGGGCCCAGATTTGTTTCATTTGTTTGTCTCCTTGTGGAGCTCCTGTCCCCTTTCGTGTCCTTCTATCCTTCCAACTTCTTCTATAAAACTTCCTGATGCAAAGTCTTAAAACCAGCATGATTCTCGAGTCTTACTCTGTATGATGCTTTGCCAGCAGGCCACCCAGATTCAGGCCAGGAAAATACAGTCTTGACAGTGTCTGTTCACTGACCTGAGCATTGCTTCCATTTTGAACATTGTTCGTCCACTTTATCCTTTAACCTATTGACAAATAGTCTGGGAATTTAACTGAACCAATACACTGAATGGATAAAAGCTATCTGAAGCAAGAAAGTCTAATAACAATATGCTCCTGAAGGTCCTTTAAGAAGAGAGTAAATCCACCAAATCTTAATTTAAATAAAGTGTTGTTTTTTTTTTTTTTGCTACACTCTTGAGTAACTTTTACTTATCTATTTACAGTTTCACACACATCTATATCTTCATCATATCTCATCCACCTCCTCTCCCATTCTGTTGACACCTATTATCATTCCCTCTCACTTCAGGTTCTCTCCCTTTTATTCTTTGCAACCCACTGAGTCCAGCTAGCATGCCTGAAGGAATTGAAACACACAGTCTTGTAAGATCTGCATGTTTGGTAAGGTCTGCCAGTTTGATCTGAATATTAAACTAGAAGTAAAGTCCACCGTAGTAATTGAAACCTGAGGCTCACATTGCCGATTGAATTAGAGCACACTGTAGAGATCTGAGGCTCCTGAGTTCCTTTTACCCCTTTACATGAGGGCAAGAGACGCTGACATCATTGCCAGTGTCATGAGGCTTAGCCACAGACACGTAGATTAGCAAGCCATCAACGGATTTTACAGTATGATAATTTCAGTTGCTTGTCTTTATGATATTCAACTATTTTTTTTTCCTTTGGAAACGTAGCTTTGTGGCCAAAGAAAGGGTTAGTAATATCTGGCAGTTCTAGCTAGCTTTCTGTGTTCAACACAGTGAACATACACTGTGTCCCTTCTGGCAGTTTGCATGTGTTAGGGAAAAAGAGGGTGTGCAGTTTTGTAAGCTGTAGAGCCAATGGAGGGTAGTGTCTGATTCTTGCACTGACATTAGCTGGGCCTTTGTTGTTTTCAGATCAGGAAAAGAAGACCGACACCAGCCTCCCTCGTGATTCTCAATGAGCACAACACCCCAGGTAAGGAGGCATGATGCCTTTCCTATCGATGCGATGGGATCAGGCTGTCTAATACTGTCCAAAGAACACGGCATTCACAGTAAGTTTCAGTTAGCTGAAAGGGATAATAAACAAAATCAGGAATCAATAGTATATAAATGGTCTCAACCAACAGCCTACCTTCTTCTAGACCAGCGGTTCTCAACCTTTCTAATGCTGTGACCCTTAAATAGAGTTCTTCATGTTGTGGTCACCACAACCATAAAATTATTTTCATTTTCATTATTTTACACTTCAAAACTGTGATTTTACTACGGTTATAAATCATAACATAAATATCTGTGTTTTATGATGATTTTAGGAGACCCCTATGAAAGAATCTTCCTATCAAAGGGGTTGAGGCCCACAGGTTGAGAACCATTGTTCTAAACTGACACACTGCTCATCACGTGGTGTGCCATGTTTTACTAGCGTTGCTTTCTGTGTGCTTATGTGGAACCTGGCTCAGGCCTTATTGATGAAGCTGGGAAGAAGTTGCTTAATTAGGTTTTAAGGCTCAAGTTGCAGCCCAGGAGATTATTATGTTTTTGCAGAATGTGATTTTATTTATGGGATGGAACGGGCAACATGCCAGCATTGGCTGCAGCCTTGTTGCTGATGTCATCTCTGACTAATGCAATTGACAGGGAACCAGATCAATTTTCAGTACTGCCCATTTGAGAGCCATTCCGAATGGTTGCATCCATTTGTCAAGGTTTTAGTTTTCATTTCCTGTAAAAAGCAAAACTGCATTATTAGTCTCGATAAAGAACTACGGACTGTAATACACAAATATTGCTTACTTACTGACTGGAGTGATTTTCATCTTACATTTAATGGCAGCCCCTGAATGTATAAGTAGACCAGGAGAGGTCATTAATTTGTAACCCTGAAAATCTCAGATTTGTGTGTGCGTGTGTGTGTCAATAAACAAAAGAGGACAAAAAGAAGTTTGACTAAAGGAAAAATAATCTATTTGTAAGTTGTGAATGATCTGTTCCAGGAATGTCAGAATAAAATAGTTTTGGCTTCTCTGGCATCATCCTAATTAGAGAAACATACAAAAAGAAAGAAACTTTTTCATAAAATATTTATAATTGTGCCTACATACAGAAAATGGGAATAAGTAAGTTATTTCTGGTAAGAGCACAGCATTATAATTTGATCCTTAACCATTAAAGTGCATTGCATTTTAAAATCATCTTCAAATATGTCACCTCAGTAACTATTAACTTCTATGTAGTTGAGTAAGAGGTACAAATGATTTGCACATGCTTATAGCTTACAAATAAATGTTTGTGAATGCAATGACTAAGTCTTTTCAATGTGTAAATGAGTTAATTGCCATTTTCAGTCCATACCTTGTTTATAATAGCAGCCATTTCCATTACACTCCCAGATTTGCTTCCTGATAGAATACTGTCCAGCTTCACTCATAAGCTCCTTCAAACTTCCGGACATTAACTATCCGAGATATTCAAACGTTACTGCTTTATAACATAGTACGGCTATGTCCCTGCTCTCTGGAGCTCTCATTTGAAACTCACACAGCAACTGGTATTTCTTGAATGCTAAATATAGATCTTACACAAAAGAAGAGTGTGAGAGAGGTGAAGTGGTTTTTGTGGCATTATTCTACTAGAGACGGTGGATTCCAAACGCAAAGTCAGACAGTTCTGACTCCAGAGCCAATGTTTTCCCTATAGCCTGCCCCTAGCCTTGAACATTGGCTTTCCATTGCACAGACTAGACTCTCGGTTCTTGCGAGCAGGCAAAGCCAGTACTTAGGCAAGCTTGTCTAGGCTGCTTACTTTAGCAGATGAGAAACTATGTTTGATACCCCAGGCAGGGATTTAGTGGTGATCTAGGAAGCTTGCTCTTAAGAGCCTTTCCAACCACTAACTCCCTATTCCCCTTGTTGACCTTGCTCCTTCTTGTGGTCATAAGTGCCGTTGGAGGTAAGTTAGGGGTGAGTAGCATCTTACACGGAGCTGTGTCACCTTGGAGGTATCAGCTGTCTCTGTCTTCATCCTTCTTTACAAAAGGCAGCTGTGTATAGTCATGGCATCTGTGTATGTGAACCACGTTTAGAACAAGTGATAGATTCTATTGCAAAAGCCCTAAATTTAAGACATTTCAGTATCTCAGTATCTGGATTTACTGAGGAAAAGCCTTGAAGTCAGATTCCTCAAACAAACAAATAATGAGAGAACCATAAACTCTGTCAAACTTGGCTACAAGTCTTTATTAGTCATAAAATCCTGGATAAGAGACATATCCAAGTTTCATTTATCACATATCAGACAGATATGATATCGTGCAGCTTTCCCACTCCACGGGCTAGTTCAATGACCAAATGATTTAGCACAAATACGCCTTAAAAGGCACAAAAATAATATTAATGATCATTGTTAATTGATGTATTCTAGAGCTCAGCCTTTGCATACCTCACTTAAGATTCATTACAAGCCCCATAGCCACTTCGTGCTCACAGTTGTCCTGGAAATTTCTGTCCTATGCAACGATCCTTAGGTAGACAACAACCATATGTCTACCTGATATGCACTCCCTAGGAGGAAAACAGCAGCTTCTTCTGGTCCTTAAAGGCAGTAGGCTTAAGCAAACAAAAAATGATGCAGCTTTCAATACTGGGGAGAAAAATCCAAAAGATTCTCTTCAGTTCCCTGAAACAGCACATAAAATGATTGGAGGATCTTAGAATCATATAGCATTAATTCCGTTTAAGATCCAAATCCCTGCAAATGATTCTTTATGGTCAGTAAATAAATGAATAAATAAAAGAAGCTCCAGCTGTCCTGAACTATATGCCGTGTACCTGGCTAACCTGGCTTACAGTGTTTACAGGGCAAAAAGCTGTCTTTAAGACCAGATCAAAACTTTTTTCACTGTGATATTAGTGAGTTGCAACCATCACTAAATAAAAGGCGTAGTTTTTGTTCTACTATTATTTACCATTATATGTATTAGCACAAACAGAAAACTCTGAAAGATTATCTAAAAGAACAGCTTGATTTCGGATTTTGGCATATATATGCAGGCTTCATGCTGCCATACGTCAGAATGAAACAGTAGAACACGGTTATTCTACCGTGTCTGTCCAGTTGTTTCATTTGTTCAGTGGTTGTTTCATTTTCTAACCTCACAGAGAAAATACGCACCTGACTGATCGACTCCCATATCAACAAACCATGCCCTCAGTTTTTCCCAGCAAATAAACTACCATTTCCCCCAGCAGATGCTCTATGAAACAGATTACCCTTGGCATTGATCAGCAAATCAGTTTAACCCCAAATTACAGGAATACAAAAGTCTAAGGGTAAACGTGCCTGTTGAAGACGGAGGAGAACCAGCGAACCTGAGTTCAGGAATAACTCCTCCGAGCCGTCAGGTGAGAGCAACACCCCAGGCGCAGACCTGGGTTTAGGGAGTCGTCAAAGACAAATGTCACCTTTTTTCTAGGTCTCCTCCAGCCAGAAACTTGAGACACTTTTGAATGAAACTGCTTTTCTTCCTGTATTTTCAGTTCTTCTTCTAACTGAGCTTAGCAAGTTTCTCTGAGGTCATATCTGAGAGTGCCATTTTCTGTTCTTACAGTGAATGCAGTTACCTTTTCTTCTTTAACCTACAGTCAACTGGTGCGGTCCTTACGGCTTTTCAGGAGTCACACATAAAGCATCTTAATGTAGCAATGAATGACAGAGCTGCCTTTTGTAATTTACTCCATCTCATGTGGATTTTCTTGAACATTGTCTTTAAGCAGACATAAGACTGTATATTTGGCTATAGGTATGTTATGGTTTGGATGTTAAATGTCTCTAAATAGCCCAGCATACTCAGATCTTGACCGTTAGTCTTTGGCACTGCTGAGATATAATGGAACCTTGCAGAAACAGAACCTCCTGGAAGGAAGTAGGGTTATTTGGGTAATGCTCAGATATCAGGAGATAAGTCCTTACTATGATGTCTTACCTTACCTCAGGCCCAATTCAACAAGGCTGAACAGTCACCTTAAAGCCACGGAAGAAAGGGAATCTCTACTCACAGCAACAGAAAACTGATTAATACACAGAATTAGAACTCCAGTTAGGAGAAGAAAACACTTAGAAAATACTGCTCGCCCAGTCTCACACTGTTACCCAAGGACATAAATCATCTCATCTCCCCGAGACTGGCCCCACTCTATGCACCTCAGAGATAAATAATTACATCCGGTCTTCAGGTTCAAGTCTAATAACTTCAGATTAAAAAAAAATAGTTCCTTATGCCAGATTGGACTAGAAATTCTCTGACAATAAATCTTTACTTACTCTCATCAATAAAAGTTGTTTTTCACCTATCAGAGTACAATTCCATGCTGCTATTTTCTACCTCTCATACCCATTTCCAGAACCACTAAGGGTTTTGGTGAACTCTTTCTAAACTCTCCTCAACTCTCTGCATTTCGAGCCCAGAGCTGGACACAGTCTTCCAGTAAAAAGCCAGCCTAGGCCAGACTTTGTGAATATTAAAGTGTGTGGCATCCATTCTGTCCCACTTACTGTTAGGCAGAGGCTACATGGTTACAATTATATTTAATGGGCCTGAGGCCTATTAAACATGATTGAACTAGGAGAGGTCTGAAGCTAAGTGAAGATTTAGGTAAGCACCGAAGACTTTAAAAGCTTAATCGACATCTAAAATGGTGACTGGAAATATAACATAAAATTATTTGGAAGGGGATTTATTGAATTTACTGCCAAGCCAATTTGGGGGAAAGTTGGAATTCTCTTGACAACTTTACTCTTAAATAATCTTAGAAATATGACTTAAAATGAAAGGATATTAGTATATGCCTTGGGGTTCTAAAAATGAAGCTTGTGAGCTACGGCAGTCACGATCATGCCAGCTCCTTTCCATCTTGATAGTAAGTCCAGCGATGCCAGGGAACTGGGATTCCTAACACTTGGTAAATGCAAGTGAGTCTGCAGACTGAATCCAAAGTCTATATACCAGAGAGAGTGGCTTGTGAAGACGACAGGACTTTCTAACTGAAACCAAGTCACCTAACAGGACCTGAAAAGCCCTATCTTTATAATTCTAGCTAGAACACGTGTTTTCATTCCAACACAAAGGACTCCTGGAAATTCTGGATGATTTCTCAGGAATCTCCTTGTTCAGAGCTAATGGAAAGCTTTGCAGCAACAGCGGGTAATATTGGAGATTTACTTGCTGTGTTAATAGATTTACACAAATGAACATTTTAATGACAATCCTGTTGTTTTTCAAAGCAAATGACAGTGTAGTCAAAAGACAACATCACGAACTGAGGCTCCAGGGAGACACTGAGGATTTTTCTAGGAACTTTACTATCTGAGTAAGATGTCATATGATACTCGGAGATGACAGTCACCTCCAAGGATTTCAAATCAACTGTATTCAAATAAGTATACATGACAGCTCTCTTTCTAAATTTTCTCATCTTCCTCAGCAATGATATTTTATCCTGATCCAGTCTTCACTGACTGCTCAGAAATTATTTTACCTTATCACTATTCATTACAATGAAAACCCCAAGCCCAGTGTTTGAAGACCACTCAAGAGTTATCTGATACTAATTTCTAAGGAATATCAGAGACATCTGTTTTTTGTTTGTTTATTTGCTTGCTTGTTTGTCCTTCAGCATTTATTTTTATGCATGGATGCATGTCAAACCAGGCAGAAAGATTTAAAGACAGATGATGTAACCTGCTTTTAAGGATCACCACCATGTAATTGATTGAGTTACATGTTCATAATTATTCAGCCTGAATATGCAAATTGTGCACGCAAGTGGGAAGGCTGAGGAAAGGCAAATCCTGACTCTTGGTAATGCCATCGGGTGTTATATTGTAAGCATTCAAATGAAGTGATATAATATTTAAATTAAGAAAAAATAAAATGCAGGGTGAACAATAAAAAAAAAAAACCCTCAACTTTATTTTGAGAGGATGATGGGTTTTATTGATTTTTGAATAATGTCACACACACTCACCTTATACCTGGAGTTTAAAATATAACAAGTGATAACAATCATAACTATGATAGAGTGAGCATTGGCTAGATTGGTATCTGTTGTTGTTGCTGTTGTTGTGGCTTAAAGCAGATGAAAACACCAGTAAAGGGCACAGTATGTCATAGAGACCCTGGCGTGAAGCAGGCCTGGCTTGAATTCCAGCTTTGGCAGCAGCTGGTGAGGACATTGGGTGTATACTTCATCTCCTTGGGCTTTGTTTCCTCCTTTTTTAAGGAGAATATTGAGGTCTGGGAAAATGCCTTGCACAGTTACTCCTACCAAGTACGCCCTGAAGATTTCCAATGCCTTTTCCCCGGCTGCTGCTGAGAAAGCTCAAGTTCTTGTGTTGATTATTAAGGAATAGCTCGACTGGTTTTTAAATCCGGGTAAGCAGTCATAAACAGCCCCCAAAGATCAGATCACTAGTGGAAGAAAAAGTGTAAGGCCTCAAAGTCTATCAGATGTGTGTACACAGCTGTAGAATTGCTGTAAACTCTCCCTTACAGTATTGTTTCAACTGTCTTTGTTGGTAAATGCAATTTTCATAGAACAGAATTTGAGTTCTTAAGAACTGTTTTTAAAATAAGCTTCCTACTGTTATCTATAATAATATTAAAATGAATAGAAGCAATAAGCATATTCCTAACAGACTTGTGTTTGACCAGCAATGAAATGTTATTTTAATAGTACGGAGAAAGAATGCCAAGTACTCCTTAAAAAAAAAAAAAATTCTTTAGAGACACCTCTGAAACCCTCTGCTGGCTCATTTTTAATTTCACTCCATTTGTTCTGACTTCCTTTCATACATCATCCCCAGCCTATATTCTGGCAGGGGTGTCTTTCTTTGATTCCTTGAAGTGATTCTTCTAAGCCAACTTATTAAGAGTTTGTCTAGACTGGCACGTTGGTATGAATCAGTCTCCGTCATTCCTACCAATTTCAATTTAAACTGAAAGACAAGATTCACTTAAATTTCAAAAGCTCATCCTGTCTAATTGGACCTTTGGTTTGACATGTTACCCTAACACCTCCCTGCCACCCACCCTAGAATGTTTTATTTACTTATACTATATACTTTAATTCAGTAAATATTTATCATTTGGTCCCTAGTCCCAAATCCTCAAAGGAAATGTAATCTATATAGCAGAGATGAGTATGTTTGGGTGAAAAAAATTACAATAATATAAGCTTAAACTCCTAAACCCATGGCAAAATTAATTCTGGTCAAGGAATAGAAGCATTTATTTAATTTTTACATCTACTGTTCTAGTAAGCATATGACTGACTATTTTTGGTTTTTTAATTTTAAGTGTTTAAAAGTGAGCTTGAAACTAAACTTTTAGTATTCATTCTAAATCGTTTACCAAGTAGGTGTTAAATGCTGATAAGCCAGTTAATTTAAATGCACTTTTAGAATCCTCACGTTTGTTGTAAAACTTTCCAACATTTTAGAGAACACATTGCTCTCTGCAGGATAAAATAGATGTTTGCTCTCCACTGTGCTAATGGGGAGACTTACATGAGACAGATTCATGATTTGACATTACGTATTTTGATAATGAAGCTGGTAGCGAGGAGCCAAAGAATGCATATGTATTAAAAATTCAATATATTTCACCTTGATGCAGGAATGTCTACCACAGAACCTTCTTGGTATTAGATTTTAAAGTTGTGAATAAGCTACGGTGCCCAGAAATGCTGCTTGGCTGGTAGTAACTGTTTTAAATGGATAGAGTTAGGAACAGACGCTGAAGTAGGCTATGACTCTTTGATGGAAGTTCACTTCCTGAGTCACTTCAAGAAACCTGCTTGTCTTCCTAAACCTCAGGTGAGGAAGCTTCAGAACACTTCATTTTCTTCAAAACCATTAGAGGTTACTAAGTATTGCAGGTGGTCATTTGAAGGAACACTGGTGTAAGTCCATGAAACAACTAGACATTCATTTTTGTCTTTGCCTGGTAATAGGCATAAATGACACCATCCTCGGCTGTCCAGTATACTTCTAATGTCACATTTGATTTCAAGTTTAAGACTTAAAAATGTATTAACAGCTCTTTAAACTGCTTCAAGTTGATGGTCAACTCCACCAAACTATCAACCTAGTGGACATGAGGCAGCTGCTCGGTCTAGGAATGGAGGTCAGGAATGGGATCTAACCAAACCGGATAACTTATTCAAAAGTATGGCTTTCAAGTGTCTTTTTTTGGTGGGGATTGCTGAGAAATAAGCCTTCAAGGCTTGGGATTTTCTATCTTGTCATCATTTCTACACAGAACTTTCAGAGAGTCCAACTGAGAAACTCTAGGCACAGAAATTACCAGGAGCTAAAAATGAATTTCATTTTTTGTGGAGGATGAGAGCATCTGAGAGCATAAGACTCTTCAGAGTCTTTTAAATTAGCCAAACCAACAAGGGAAGTTAAAACAAAAACAAATTTTAGAGCTATTAGAACATGGCTTGACAAGTCAATATGAGTACCATCTCAAGTTCTGAAGTTGTTGCTGTTACTTCTGTGACACAAATATTCTAGAGATCTTGAGATTTAAGAATATGTTCTGCAAAGGCTCAGGAGATAACCACTGGAAGCCAAAAATAGAAGGAAAAGCCCGTCCCAAAGTATGTGTTCCAACTGAGAAGACTCCACCATCCCTTCCCAGTCTATGCATTGTCCCTTTGGATCTTCCCTAACATTCGGGAAGATGCTACATTCGAGATGCTGCATCTATAACCACACGTACCTCTGAGTCATAGCTGCATGACTTTATATTATTTAGAATTAGTTGACACGGGACAGCGCTAGTTATAAAATAAAATTACCCAACTTAGCATCATCAAAGAGCAATATATTGAAAATCTGATTTGAATGCAATTACAATACAGACTTAACAATAGTACTAAAAGAAAATACTTTGTGAAGTTAAGGGAGGGAATTTTCACTTTCTATTTCCTGTATTCTCAGGTAGCAATTTGTATTACTATGACAAATAATTTTCTGAATCTTATTTTTCACATAAAAATATGTACTGCCTTCCTTGTATATGTGAGGCCTTGGAGGACGGAAAGAGAGGGGAGAAATGCTGCAATTAAAATACAGTCTCCAAAATAAACAAGGAAAAGAATATCTATGAATTGACAATGCAAAAGAGAATTAGGACATTTATAATAAAGCCCAGTTTTAAAATAATCACCCTTAGAGATATAGGTGTTTTGTCTTTCATTTTCCATCATATATTTTGAGTCATAGTCTCAAAAGTTGAAGCTCATGAATTTACTACATGGGCCACTGAACCCTAGGAACGTGCCTATCTCTGTCCCCTGCCCTCCAAAACTGTGGTTTCATTTGGGTGCTGAGGATCCTAACTTGTTACTCAAGCTACCAAGTATTTACTCTTGACTGAGCCCCCGGCACCTCTGCTCAAAGCCAGGCTAGGAGGCGTGCACGCTCCTGCAACTCCAGCATGGTGAGCCTTGGAGACACACACGTCCTCAGAGCCTGCTGGCTGCCAGCCTAACGCCAAGGTCAGATTCCCAAGTACCGAGATCACAGGACTGTGTCACCAAACCAAGGTCAGTAAAAGACCGACAGTCTCAGGAACAATCAGAGTATGCGCTGCAGGGTAGGACACCTGACATCACTTCTGGCCTAGGCACAGGCTACTGTGCCAGAATAAATATGTACCACACACACATGCACCAAATCCCACAGTGCCACATACATAAAAATACAAAAAAATAAGAAGACCATTTAAAATGTTATAGCCATTCTATATCAGAACTATCTTAGGATTATGTATCTCATTTAAGTGGTTTTCCAATCCCCATTTTCTTGATTGGTGAACCTAACAATTATAACTATCTATAGAAAGCTAAGGCCTTCTGAAAATGAATGACTGGTCTTTTTATTTCATTTATGTATTTTTCATTGACACGTTGTCTTTCTCTCAGTCCAGTCTGGCCTCAAACTTGCAAGTCTTCTGTGTCAAATACTAATATTAGAGGACTGTGTCACAAAGCCGATGGAACTCTCCCTCTTGGGAAGCAACTCAGTTCTCACCCCAGCAGTTCAATAAATCAGTGGCTATCAACTTTTGGGATGCAGGCCCTCTGGGGGTTGAATGACCTTTTCAAAGGGGCCAGCGAAGACCATGGAAAAACACAGATATTTACCTCACGATTCATAGCAAAATTACAGTTATGAAGTAGCAACGAAAATCATTTTATGGTTGGGGGTCACTGCAACATGAGGAACTGTATGAAAGGGCCGCAGCATCAGGAAAGTTGGGAAGCACTGCTGTAAGCGGTATGGCCATTCTTCTAACTACAAACATACAACCTTGAAATTATTTGCCTTTTCTCCCTCAGTTCTTTCAATGAGGTGTTGGCCAACTCTCCTCTACTAGTTGGACCTCATCTTCTGTTCTGGTTCTTTGCTTCTGCTTATCAACAACATTCCTTGACCTTAAGTATCTTATGTATTCTAAGTGTAGAATCAGTGAGTGTGGCTCAGATGTGATTCCTCAGCCTCGCCTTCACTTCCTTGAAGTACACACAATGGAAGTTCTATCTCTGGCTTTGTTGCTGGAGTTAATGTGAAACTTCAGAGATGTCAGGCTTGTTCCTTCTCTGCGATGGCTTCGGGAGGTTCTGGAAGACGTAGTTATGTAATGGGTGTTTGACTGTGGTGATGCTCCATTCATGATTGAGCTGTCATAAGCTCTAACTTACAGTCCTTCATATACCAATCCCAGTTGTGATTATCTATGATAAGGTTCTCACGAAAAGCTGACGTATTCCGTCACCACGTGCACATTGCCCTCATTTTGTCTTTTAAATGAGTCAGTCCTTTCTTTCTTAGTCTATAAGATCTTTATTAGATAAATTGTTGACAATTATACTTAAGCTGAGACTTGATTAAAAAACAAAGAAGGAGGAAAAATAATTATGTTTAGTTATGCTTAATCTTGCCAATTTCTTTTTTTTTTTTTTCTATTTTGGGTGTTGGCAGAATTTAAGAATTCTGTTCATTTTCCACGTAGCAATTTCCTGCTGAAAATACATTTCAGCACGTGCAAAGACCAGATCCAGTAGTGACAGGCAGGCTTGGGCACAGCGCGCTTCCTAACGCACAGTAGAGACCGTCCATTCTCTCACCATTATCGACGCTCAACATTACTCACTTGCCCTTAGTGATGAAGGGTTTTCCAGAATTAATGCCAGAGACCCACTCACCATCACATTCCAGCCAAGAAGAACTCCACAAATGATTGAGCTAAAGTGGCTCATCTTCAATTCTACCACAGGTAATTTCACTTGGTAACTATCCCAGAGTTCCTGTTCCACTCAGCCAATAAAGGACATTGGAGCCTAGAGATAGCTGAAAATACTTTCAGTCTAGGTCTTCAGTCGCAGCCACTGATTCAAAGCAAGTGCCAGCTGCACTCTTAATGTAGACAGTACGAATTAAGGAACGTATTAAGAATACATTTTGAAGTGTGTTTAGGACATAAAGGACAAAGTCATCTTTAAGCTCAGGGCAAGGTAGTTTCAGAAAAAAACTACCTGAGTTCAAAGGCGAATCTAAAGGGCCTCAAAGTGATGCATCTCCCTGATAGTTTTACAGTCTGCAAAGCTTCTTGTCTTAGAATACATCTCCTCAACATCCCAGATAGCAGTCTGTCTCCACTGCACAGAGGGACTAGTTTGTGGTAAGCTACTGAACGTGCAGTAGCTGGAAAGCCAGTGCATCTGAAGTGTAAACAGAAGGGTCTATTAAAGGTCATTGCTCTTCCCATAACATTCTTCCTTACATAAACCTGCAACGTCAAAACACTCTTACTGTTTTATTTGCTATCCTCACAGAAGAACTACAAGTAAATTTCTTATTGTACCCTGGCTATGTGAGAGTCGGTTTCGTACAGTATTGAGGCTATACTTATTTATTTTAATGGGAATTTATTTTGAAGGAAGACTTCTATACTTTCTTTGTGATTATTATTTAAAAGGACTCCTTAAAAGTTATTAACAGTGGAGATTTTATGACGTAATAAAACTCCACAATTAGATAAATGAAAGAAAAAATAAATTATGTTCAATGTCCCTAACTATTCATCTGTTTGGTATTTGCATATCTAAACATGTTTTAAAAATCATTGTAAAAAGGAAAGCTGTGGTTTTTGCCTTTGGATTTTAGTTGACATGGAACAGTAACGACTTGTGCATAGACTGAAAGTCATTTTCTTGGCCCATGTATTATTGCTCTTACCTTAAGACTCAGAAAAAACCCTTCTCTAGAAAGGTGTATGGACCACACCAACTAAGAAATTTTATTCCACTGTGAATAACAGGTTGGTGGACTGGTTAACACATCTGCCACAATTGATATTTAATGTTCTAAATAAAATTCTTTTGAAACTGTCATTCTTTTTTGTCACCTAGTAATGTTCAAAAGAAATGGATCATACAGTCAGCCCATTTTATTGCAAGTTAGGGAGGGAGGGATTTTTGTTTGTTTGTTTAAGGAGCTTTTGTGTGTATTTTGGGGTATCAGTTCTACCCTTTCTTCCTCCAAAGCCATAGAAGCAAGCTTAGAGCCCTGGGAGAGGGAAATGCCTAGAACCGTCACCACTGAAGGAAGATGAGGGTCATTACACCCCTGTGGTTATGGCAGAAGGGTTATACCTGCCTTTGCCTTCCAAAGTTCCTACGAGTGGTGGTGCTACGCCATTAGAATGCCTGCAGCATGGTTCCATAGACGTCAGTTAAACTGACCTTGGATGCGCAGCCACAGGAAATGTTCTCAGTCAACTCATGAGGTGAATGTTAGTGGCAGAGGACCTGTGGGGGGCTTCCTTGCTTTGGTGCAGACATGCCTTGAGGTTAACATTGCAGGTGAGGAGAGTAGTGGCTACAGGTGCAGGCAGGTTTGGTCATGGTGCTTTGGGCGTTCTTGACCTTTTGCAGCAACTGGAAACCTGAATACATATTATTTGGTGACCAATTTTATTTCTTTTGCTGTCTTTAAATTATTCACATCAGATTTCGAAGTTTTGTCAGTAAAATGCTGGAAACTGAGTTTGCTGTACTTTCTTTCAAAATATAGTTGCTCCAGGGTCCAATGCTGTCAAATAGTCACAGCCAAATGATTGTGTACTTGCCTTCTATCTTAACTACCTTGTGCTTGGACAAACATGGGCTGTGGTTTCTTTTCTATTTCTTTGAATTGTAAAATAAACATTTAATTCAGTAATTTTTCCAAAACTGTTCCTACCCACCCCCATAACCTATCAGAAAATGGATAGCAACTTGGAAGTTAATACTGAAAATCAAACATGTCTGTTTCATACTAAAATCATTTACCATTGCACACCTTTGCCAAATAGTGCATTTGATTGGCTTGTTCGTAACATTTTTCTATAACTAGATCTTAATGATTGTGAGAGAAATTATTTTGGAGTGGATCTTGTACTGTCTTTTTGGTTCACTCTTTAATTCAAGGAAACTGTACAAACAACTAATTCTGGCTTCCGTGAATTGTTGGCAAGCACACACACATATATAACTTCCCTTCATTGCATTCCAGCTGTTGTGCTAGTCTCTGAATGAGTCTGATAAGATGCTGTCCCCATATAGTCCCGATAGCTAGGTAATTATTAACATGCCTATCAGTCCAGACGTGCTGTTCCTATATTGCATGCTAATGACTTCATTGTAGGCATCTGGTCCAGTTCCTTGATTCTAAATTAGTTTGACATTCTTCCTGGAATTCTTTTCCCATGCATACAACCTGCTTTCTATAAAAAATAATTGTTTCATGTTTATTGTTACTTTTTTCTGTATGGAGCAAGAGTCTGGAATTTCTTCATTGTCTGTAGAACTATAGCTCTGCATTTTGCATCATGAAAAATCTGAAAAACTTAAGTTTTGAATTCTTTATTTTAAAAAACCCTACTTCCTTAGATAAATGATTTCAAACTGTGACGTAAAGTAATCTGGGAAAAATACAATATGATCACCTACTCTAAATCTTTTCTCCAAAGAGCTGAAAATAAAGCAACAACAAAATAAAAACAAGTTTCTAAACCCACACATGCATGTGGGTAAGTAACCCTGCCCCCAGAGACACACAAGAGATAGAAATGAGGTCTCCATAGTTGTGTCATTGGTGCAACTAATGATTTATTGGATGGAAAAGTAGAATGTGACAATAAGAAAGAAGATTGAGTTAAGGTTACAGATGCTGAGTGCTTGGGGAGGAAGGAGTGGGATGAGAGGGTCAGAGGGAACACACTACTCAGGGTATTGAGGATGAGAGAGTTCTCGTTCTAATTTCATATTAAATATTCATGGCATTCCTGGAACTCACGAGTCAGTAATGGAGTCACATGTATGAGAGGCATTAAAACTCAATTTACTAGATCCTTTTAAGAGTCAGCTCAGCATACTTATTTTTAAAAGGTGTGTTTACCTAATAATTATGGCTTGGATAATGTTGGAATATATCTATTAGAAGCTCCGTGTACTTACCTGAAACAATTAGAGCTCTTAATCATTAAGATAACGATAATCAGGCATATACCATTAGCCAAGCAAGTAAGATTAGCTACTCCCATCTGCCTATATGCTGAGTCACTGACGCGCCTTTGACTTTCCGGGGCACAGGGTGCTGTCCTGCCTTGCACAGTTGATATATGGATGAAAGCTCTGAGGGGTGGTTAAACCTAATTGTCGGACCTCAGTTCAATATAGCTGCTCACTTGCACAATCCAAAGGGAACAATTATTTTTAGTCTTTTTTTGTGAGTCTTATATCTTTTAAATCGTTTGTTTATTTATTATTAGTGTGCATATCTGTTTGTTCATGATGTGGGGGGGGTATGAGCATGCCTCAGCACACACATGGAGGTCAGAGGAAAGCTTGCAGAGTCAGTTCACTTTCCATGGGTTCTGAAGCCTGAGCTCAGGTTGCCAAGTGCATTTACTGCCAGAAATCTCACATAGCAAGTGAGACTGAACTGCCTGCACATATTCCAAGCATGTAAGCCTGGGTTCTGGTAGTGTTGAAGAGTTCTAGGTCAGCAGTAGGACGCTGCTGCAATTGTCATAAGAACAGTTGTTATACTCGCTCATTATTTGTTTCACTACTTCACTACTTCAGCAAAATACCCAGCTTGAGGAAGGGTTTGTTTTTGCTCACGTTGGGAGCACAGGCTGGGGAAACACTATAACGGGAGCATGAGTAGCTGGTCACAGGCATCTTCAGTCAGGCAGCAGAGAGCAGGGAATGCTGGTTCTTAGGCAGCTTTCTAGCTTTTATGCAGCCTGGGACCCCAGCCCAATGAGTATTAGTTAAGTCTTCCTGCCTCAGTTAACCTAACCTTGATAACCCATCACCGATGTCAGCCGAGGCTACCCAACCCAGATAATCACTCACAGGTGTGCCCAGGAGCCGGCAGCTAGTTTCCATACCTCGACATCTTCACAGTCAACGTCAGCCTTCACACTGCACAGACGGACACCTCTTCCATTACGTGTGTTAGTCAGGCCACTCTTCTCAGTTTTTAAGCCTGTCCGGACTATACTGTTCATTTTGTCATCCTCTTGTTCTTAGCCTATTCTGTCTTGATCTTAGAAAAATTATGTGTCTAGTAAAAGGGCATAGCACACTCACAAAATGTAGCCTTTAGAACCCAAAGAATAAAGGACTGATGGTCACTGAGAAGTTCTGTCACATTAGAAAAGCTACTTAACTTCTCTTGAGCTTCAGTTGGCTCTCAGATAAAACATAATTATCTGAGTCATTGGGTGGTTTTGAACAGGAAGTAATGAATTAGATGTTTAGCAATATGGCCTTACAGTAGTAGAGTCAGGAATAGTAGGAGTAAGCACAACATTAATATTTTGGACATTTTTGAAACAACAGAAAAGTGCTCTTTCTTTCCCTCAGCTAGAAACTCTGCCAGGCTAGTCATTATACTTGTTGGTTATGTTTGATGGAATTTTATGGATCGAAGAATGAACTAGCCCCAAAAGGAATTTGAATTAACACCTGTCATTGCTTATGATTTTACTAGGCTGTCTCAAATAAAGCTTTTGTAATAAGAGATCAAAGACGTATACTGTGATCTTCATCATAACCTGTAAAACTTCTCGAAAATGCTGCATTTAATTTCTTAGATCAAAATGATTCAGTGAAAGATAAAGTAGATTTAAAGTTGATCAGAGCCAGAAGCAGTCCCTGTTCCCATTACTTTGGAACTCACTTGGACACTGAACTGCCATGGGTTACATCTGTGCAGGGGTTCTAGGTTATCTCCATGCATGGTACTTGGTTGGAGTATGACTCTCAGGAAAGACCCCTGTGCTCAAATTTTTTGGTTCTGTTGCTCTCCTTGTGGAGCTCCTGTCCTCTCCAGATCTTACTGTTTCCCACTTCTTTCATAAGATTCCCTGCACTCTGACCAACAGTTGGCCATAAGTCTCAACATCTGCTTTGATAGTCTGCAGGGCAGAGCTTTTCAGAGGCCCTCTGAGGGGTGAGCAGCCTTACCAGGCCACAGAGGAAGACAATGCAGCCACTCCTGATGAGACCTAACAGACTAGGATCAGAAGGAAGAAAAAGAAACCCTCCCCTACCAGTGGACTTGGGGAGGGAAGTGTGTGGAGAAAGGGGAAGAAGGGAGAAGTTGGGAGGGGAGGAGGGAGGGATCTAGAGGGGGGATACAAAGTAAATAAAGTATAATTTAAAAAAAGTTGATAGAGCCATACAAATAGTGCAGTGTATCGGTGGAATTGCTTTCTCTGCATACACATACACAGAGCCGAAGACGGACCTTGGCATGACCACATACCTCTGAAATCGCGGCACTCAGGAGGCTAAGGCAGGAGAACAGTGAGTTCAAGGCTAGTGTAGGCTATATAAAACATGCTTTCTTCTTTCATTTTTTAAATTTATGTTTTTATTTATTACAATTTATTCACTTTGTATCCCAGCTGTAGCCCCTCCCTCATCTCCTCCCAATCTCACCCTCCCTCCCTCTTCTCCTCCCATGCCCCTCCCCCAGTTCACTGATAGGAGAGGTCCTCCTCCCCTTCCATCTGAACTTAGCCTATCAGGTCTCATCAGGACTGACTGCATTGTCTTCCTATGTGGCTTGGCAAGGCTGCTCCCCCATCAGGGGGAGGTGATCAAAGAGCCAGCCACTGAGTTCATGTCTTTTGCTCAGCCCTGTTCATAGCAGCTTTATTTGTAATAGCCAAAATCTGCAAACAACCCAGATGTCCCTCAACTGAGGAATGGATATAGAAATTGTGGTACATCTACACAATGGAATACTACTCAGCAACCCAAAAAGAAGGAAATCATGAAAATTTTAGGCCAATGGTGAGAACTAGAAAAGATCATCCTGAGTGAGGTATCCCAGAAGCAGAAAGACACACATTTTGTATACTCACTTATAAAATATCCTGTCTTAAAAACAAAACAACATCAAAACAGTGACACTCTAGCTAGTCAGCACATAATGGCATGGCGTGCACGTTATTTCTCAACTGACAGGCTACGTGTTATTTTAGAATGAAATTACAAGTAGGAACAAAATCTCATGAAGCAGAAGCAATTGAAAACTTCTCTTTACAGCTTCCAGACATCCTTTCTGACTGACCCTTACTTTTCTCAGCAATTGCCTTGGGTTCTAAGTGACTTTCTCTCACAAGACAGATATGTCGAAACATGTGTGAAGTCCTAAGCTGTTGTGAGTGACATACAAAGACCTTGATGCCCCACCCTCCAAACTCCACGCTACAAATAGCCAGGGTAGGAATGTCCGACACACTTCACAGACCAAGAAGCTTAGCTTCTTGAGCCACGGTCAATGTGGAAAGTGTGGGCATTATGGAGGCGCTGAACGTGGCTCCTTCTGGTTTGTCAACAGCTTGAGGGTTGTACTGCGCTGCTCTTCAAAACAAGCATTTACATGGGCAGCTCTATGATTATATTATTACTTATTTCCTCATGTTTAAGCTATGAACACTGTGGCTTTATTACTTAATTGTGAAAAGACATTGAGGGGATCATTAGCAATAAGCTGCCTACTCAGTCAGGAAATTTGGATTTTAATTTCAATAATAGCCATAATCTAGCTATACAAAATTTCATGTCACCTTTGATGGGTACGAAGTTTCTTTGAAATATGTTGGTTTTTTTTATCTGAAACCAGTGTATATACTGTTTCATGTGAGCATTGAAGGAAATTTTTGAGGAATAATGGTGAATATATGGATATATGAATATATCATAATTGTCTAGCCTAACAGTTTCTATTTTTCTTCTCATCTTCTACATAAAAACCAGTTGAGTTGGCATTCTTATGAGAGAGTTACATATAAATTTGAAAGGGGGACTAACTGGTTTTTCACAGTTGAAAGCGGCCTACGTTCCAGCTTCCGTCAGCCACAGGCATCATTTAGCAGACAATGCGTCTTCTTTGTCCTTGTTTCTGACAACTGTAGGTATGTAGGTTCCTGGCTACAACGTTCATCTGTCCTCATCCCACCAGGAACTACTCACAAGTGGTTAGACGTCCGTTTAAGTTCTTCGTCATTTTTATAGGTGAGGCACTAAAATACTAAGTTTGTGTGATTCGTAGCCACATTCCCAGCTACAGGACGAATGTTTTAATGTTACCTTCATCCATGATCTAAAGGGTCTGACTCTTTGTCATCACAAATACCTGATAGCAGATAGTTTATCCATCCTTGAGGCACGTGAGCCATCTTTGAAGTCTTTGCCGAACTCCTGAGAGGCCAGCAAGTCTTACAGTTTCCACTGAAGGCAGGCATCCCGACTGGGTGAACATCGTCCCAAGCAGCTGCTCATGTGTGTATTTATTTAGTGTTGGTTTAACAATAGATCAATAAACCAACTATGAAAAAAGCCGTTGGGAGCGGATGCACAAATGTGTTAAATGTGATCATGTCAATATATATATATACACACACATAAGTATATATGATACATGTGACTAAATTTACACACATATATATGTATATATATTGAATATATGTATATATACTTGTATTCTGGGACCTACTCTAAGTCTACACTTCAACTATCTAAGCACTGGTTAACCACCTTTTCCACACTGTTGAATTCTTTCTCAGAGGAACTCTTTTTTTAATTTAAATTTTATTTTTATTAATTACAGTTTATTCACTTTGTATCCCAGCTATAGCCCCCCTCCCCCAACCGCTCCCAATCCCTCCCTCCTCTTCTCCTATGCCCCTTCCCCAGTTTAATGATAGGGGAGGTCCTCCTCCCCTTCCATCTGACCCTAGCCTATCAGAGGAACTTTTTTTATCAGTTCACTTTAAATTCATATAGCCTACTAAAAAGTCTAACTGCACGTGCCTTGAAGATGGCTCAGTGGGTAAAGGAGTTTGCCAACGAGCCTGACAATCTGAGCTCAGTTCTAGAGACTCATGTGGTAGAAGAACCAACTCCTGCAGATTGTCCTCAAACCACACTGGTGCTTTGGTATACTTGTGTGTTCATGCACACACACACACACACACACACACACACACACACTCACGAATGATGTAATAAAATTAAAAACACACTTTAAATGTATGTTAATTCCCCCTTGCTTTGTCTTATAAGGTGGAACACACCGCTGACAGGAAGGACCTCAGTGGGAGGATGTTTGCCTAATATGTGCAAGGCTCTGGGTTGTATCACCAGTGCTGAAAAAAAGTAAACCACACACAATAAAAATAGCACGAAGGTAAAGTAAACACTTTTCCGACCCTGTAACTCCAGAATGAGCACTGGTGAGTTAAACTTGAGTGTAAACTTTTAAAGAGTAGGTGTGTGGGGCCAGAGGGACACCCTTGGTAGTTAGAGCACTTGCTACTGTTCTCACAGAGGATCCAGGGTTTGTCCCCAGCACTCTGCTCAGGTACCTCTAATCCAGGACACCTGATCACTTCTCCTGGCACCCTCAGGCTCTGCACTCACAAAGCACGTGCACACACACACACACACACACACACACACACACACACACTGAAAATAAATCTTAATAAAAAAAAACTTGAGCATATCTGTGTCTCCTTTTTGTTCCTGTTCTTCAGAGAGCACAGCACTGCTGTATACCTTAAAATGCTAAGCATTTCAAAGTATTCGGGATTTTTTTAAATTTTTTATGAATTATACTTTATTCATTTTGTATCCCCCCATAAGCCCCTCCCTCCTCCCCTCCTGATCCCACCCTCCCTCCCCTTTCTGCATGCATGCCCCTCCCCAAGTCCACTGATAGGGGAGGTTCTCCTCTCCTTTCTGATCCTAGTCTATCAGTTCTCATCAAAAGTGGTTGCATTGTCCTCTACCATGGCCTGGTAAGGCTGCTCCCTTCTCAGGGGGAGGTGATCAAAGAGCAGGCCAATCAGATTATGTCAGAGGCAGTCCCTCTTCCCATTACTATATAACCCACTTGGACACTGAACTGCCATGGGCTACATCTGTGCAGGGGCTCTAGGTTATCTCCACGAATAGTCCTTGGTTGGAGTATGAGTCTCTGGGAAGTTCCCTGTGTTCAAATTATCTTGTTCTGTTGCTCTGCTTGTGGGAAATGGTGAGAGCCGGAGGAGACAGGAGCTCCACAAGGAGAGCATTCTCGGGATTTAACTGACAGTACATTTCTATCTTCTCATTCGCTCGCTCAGTTAACGAAGAGTGAGTACTGTGCTATAGGCCCTGGTAGGGAGTAAGATTAGCAAAGCCCCCACTTCTTTGGAGTGCATGGTGTGGCAGAACAAGTAAGAGGAGTCCTAAGCCAGTGTTCTCATATCTCTGTTGAGAAAACTGTATGATTGCCTCCTGTCAATAGTAGAGAACTGAGTGAAAATGTGTAGCCCATGCCACATAAGCCAAGCACATCCATGCATCCACTAGGCACTTGCTACAGAACTCACTATTTTCAGAGAAACAATCACGTGACGAGCCCTTTTTTTGGCCTATCAATGACATGGAATACAGTTACAGATTGTTGGGGGAAAAAGTCAACGAAAAGCAGAAAAACAGTTCTTATTTGTTTTGTACTGAAACACACTGTGCTATTTATGTGGCTGAATGGTCACTGTGCTACTTTGATGCCAGTGGAGAGGACGTATTTAAAGCTCTAGGTATGACGTAAGTGTCTGACAGACCGTGTACGCTCAGACTCACCAATTATAGCCATTGATATCAATTTCCTTAGTGCTTTCTCTTCTTAAATATTTAAAGACAGCAGTAGATGATAGTATGCGAAATTGACCCATGTTATATGGCTCCTGGCTGTAATGGTCTACCTGACAGTAGGTAGCAGACATATGAAAAAATATGTCCTCAAGGCAGAGCATGACTCACTACTTACTGCTGATGCCCACAGCCACTGCTTAAGAGCTCAGAGCAGCGAGGACACTTAGAAAACCGACATTTTGTTTTAGAATTGGTGCTATGCAGGAGGTGGGGTTTCATTTCAGGCTTAGTTTATGGAAAATCTAGAAGCTAGAACATCTAGAAACTTGAGATTATGTAGTTCCATCACTCCACAGCAGAAGGTTAACACAGATCAAGGAGGGTTCAATGATGTGGGAGGGACCAAGTAGAGTAATTACAAATTTTGTACTAAAAAGTAGAAATGGGTGGCATCATCTGTGTGATCAAATGAGGCTCAGTTTTGTAGCATAGAATTTAGAGGAAGGAATAGGGCAAGGATCGGTCCTGAGGAAAGTGAAGCCGTGAAGAAATAATACACATCTAAGCTTGGCATGGCAGAGCAATGAACTATAAGAATTAACCTGTGCCAGACACGGTGGTGCACGCTTTTAATCCCAGCACACAGGAGGCAGAGGCAGGCAGATCTGTCAGTTCAAGGCCAGCCTGGTCTACAAGAAAGAGTCCCAGGAAAGCCAGAATTATACAAAGAAACCTTCCTTCTACCTACTTCTCCCCAAATGGAGTTAACTAATGAGATGCTGAGCATTGTTTGTTTGCTTGGTTGAATTACTGCCTAGATGGATAGGAGCTGAGGATAATGGGAGAGGAGGACACAAGGACAAGTGTATAAATCGAGGCATTTAGAAACTTGGTGGAAGGAAATTACTCTGTAAGGAGAAAAGTGCTAGTCATATACATAAATATATTAAAGGCCATGTGACTCATTAAACCATTCTACACGGTGTGTGCATTGCTGAGATATTATTATTACTATGTGCTGGGTCAAAAGATGCTTATACACAAAAACTCCAATAAACATAAAAGGATATAGATTTTTAATTTTTTTTTTAAGTTGTTTGTTTGAGACACAGTTCAATGGTGTAGTTCAGACTGCCTTCAAATTCACAGTCCTCTTACCCCGCCTTACAGGCGGTAGGGTTTCAGATTGAGACTCTTTGGAAAAAAAGAAGTTTGCTGGGAGTGTTGGTACACTCCTTTAGCACTTGGTATTAGAAAGAAAGAAAGCATGTGGAGAAAGAAAGAAAGAAAGAAAGAAAGAAAGAAAGAAAGAAAGAAAGA
>NW_026585895.1:5365061-5374009 GCF_907164565.1 Psammomys obesus | reverse complement strand
AGAAAGAAAGAAAGAAAGAAAGAAAGAAAGAAAGAAAGAAAGAAAGAAAGAAAGAGAGAGCAAGAAAAAAGTAAAAGTTATTATCACAGATCTAGCCTGAGATTTCTTCATTAACAAGGAGTCCTATAATTTCTCCTCCCACCCCAACCCCTGCCCCGTTTAGTAGCCATTTCTTGGGAGGATAAACGCTCTATACCATGTGAATAGTTGTAGTGAGAATTTTGGAGCTTTGGTTTCTTTAAAAACACACAGAGCCTGCGTGGTGGTGCACGCCTATAATCACTCCAGGAGGCTGAGGCAAGTTGATCTCTGTGAGTCCAGGACAGCCAAGGCTACACAGAGAAAACCTGTCTTGAAAACCAAACAAACAAAAGAGGGAAAAAAAAAACCACAGAAATATAAGAGTATGTTTTCATTTTAATCCCAGAAGTGAAGTTTATGAGGCTACGTCGGAAGAGCTGACTATGATTTCCTGGCGCTCTGGCAGGGGCATGGTTTTGCCAGCTTCACAAAGTTTCCGTGAGTGTGCAACATTTGAAATTCTAGGGACTTTTCAGAGGCCATATAAATGCTAGAGCCCCCATAGGTGGCGGGTTGGTAGCTGACTGCTGTTGGTTAGATGTGGTCTCTTGCATTTTGTCAAGTAGTCGTGCAGAAAAAAACGGGAAGTAGATCAAACTTGCCCCAAGGAACGCAATGGCCCTAATCAGCAGAAAGTAGTCTAACAGTAACGATGCCCTTTTCCTCTCTACCTTTTTTTTTTTTTTAAACCTTCCTATCTAGTGTTAGGGGGTTGAAGGGGAGGAGGAAAAGGGTAGAGAAGAGTGGGAAAAAGAAGAACCCACCAAGTAGCAAAATGCCGGTTACAAACAGTTGCCTATCATGAAACATTTCTGGGGTCCATTGAGCAGAGCATCACACATGGACTACTTATTTTTCCTGCTCTGCTGGGCACAGACCTGTCATTCCATGTGGGTACTTGTGGGTACATTTTGATTCCCATGCTATCACTGCATAGGATTAGAAGAACATACATCATCTTAAGTATGATATGTTTGGAGACTAGAGTCTCCAGATGGCCCACAGGCACTGTGGAATTTGGGCAAAAACGACTCTTCTTGATTTTTGGAGGAGGCTCTGGATACCTACTGGGAAACTTATAGACAGTATGGTAAACCAACTAAGTTTTTAGTTGTAGTGCTTTTTCCTGATGTCTGCTGAGAAACAGAGTTCAGGGACATTAAGAAATGGAACTCATGCTCATATGGCAACTAGTGATAGAGCATCTCAGCCGTAGAGCTGAGATTTAAACTTGGATCCATCCACTCACAAATCCTGTGTTCTTCAGCCAGGAGTGTTGCTGGAAACAAATGGTATGGCTTAAAATGTTTATTATTTGCCCTATAATCAATGCGGCAGGATATCTAGCCCATTATCACAGTCAACAAAAGACACAGACACCTGCTTGACTTTAAAATAGCCTTATTTCACCTGGAGCAGGGCAGAATTAAAACCCTAAGCTATCTTTACCGCCCAGCCCCATCCCAGATCAACTCCAACTCTAGCCTTACAGGGCCGCCTGCTCCTTCCTTCTTCCTCCTGTACTGTCTTCTTCCCAAGATCTTCTTCTGTCTCCAAAGCCCTCGAACCTTAGCCACGCCTACCCCATTCCCCTGCTCAGCTGTGTAGGCTTTTTATTGGTCAAACAGTAAAAAAGTTTTTAGGCAAGGTTAACAAACACCATTTGGGGGTATGTGAGTGTCTGCTCATAAAATACAGCAAGCCAGACCTTGGGGCACAAACTAATCAACGATGAAATACAAAGCACCAGACCGTGCTCTTACACAGGAGTTTTATATATGCCACCCAGTGTTCATTAAGACACTTTTGAAATAAGCTTTTATAGGTTTATCAAATCAACAAAACAAGTTAAATGACACTTGTGGAAGTGAAGCTTATAGATCCATCTTCGTGACAGCAGGTGCGGGACCTCACATATTCTAGAGAAGTGAGATGCTTAGGATGCACTTCCCTGAAAACACAAGCAATTGAAACTGGCTTAAGTGAGTCAGCTGTTTGATAATTAGTACTGAATCCTCATTAGAAACATAAGTAGTTTTCAGATTAGAGCAAGAGATTACAGGCAATCTAAGGACAAATTTGCATGCCCACTACGACAGAGGCATATCTAAAGGACATTATTCCAATGTTTGATTTGGTAAATTGTATAAAACATTCATAAATATTTATAGTGTGACTCTTGGCAGGGAGGTAAACAGAGAATACATTTTCATTTCCATATCATCATTGCATAGAATCAGAAGGGAGAAAACTCTTAAATGGGAGGAAATTGTTGGATATGCTTATAATTTCTGTTTTGGAAAGTGGTGGAGAGAGGGATAAAAGAGAAAAAGACCAGGCAACCCATATAATTAATACCTCTTTCTCTGATGACCACATGAGGATTGTTCTTGATCACAACAAACCTAAAAGTAATGGTGAGTGATTAAAAACAAAACAAAAATAAACCAAGACGAAGGTAGAAAGTGTATGTAGTTCCACGAGGCTGCCCTCTCTGAACTGTGCTATTTGTGTGCTCCTGGTGCCACAGAAGTCATAGCCCTTCATGTGGAGCGTCTCGCTTGCTCTTGAATTTATTCTTTGCTCTTTCCATTAAGAGCTCCTCGTCTGCAGCGATTCTGATACTCCCCGGTCTCCTCCCTCCCCTCTGTCTTTCTTTCCTCTGCCTTTCTTCCTCTTCTGACAGAAGACCTTGTGTCCTGACCTTCGCCACCCACCTCCGTGTGCTGCTTGTTTTCTCGCTGGCTGTCCATGGCTCACTTTGACAAAGGTTGGTCTGACCTTGTTTTGAGATGCTCATTAGTCACTGCAGCCACCTCAGTGGCTTTCACTAGTCTCTGAGGTCACCTTATCCAAAATCACCTGCCCTTTGTCTGCCTCCTCTCTGTTGATCCCTGAGCCCCCAGCAATTGATGCTGACCCCTTTTTGGAATTCTTTCCACTGGGCTTTCCTGGTTACCTGCCTTCTTTTTTTCCCAGCTTGGACGACTTCTCCCCCTCAGCACTGTTAGCTGGTGGCTCTGCTCCTCTCCCCTTAGCAAATGGTGCTTTCCCAGGATCCAGTTGTTCATGTATTTGCTGCACTGTCAGAGTTAGCGTCACAAATCACATCACCTACCTCTTTATAGTCAACCCTCTGCATCCTGCACTCACTTACAAATTCAAAGGCAAACTGACTCACACTTTTAATCTAGAGCTTTGTAAGTAGAAATTTGTAACTTAATTGGTTTTAAAACTTCTAAAATGTTTTGGGGATATTCTAACACCTCAACTTGAATTTGGTCCAAAAATTTATAAATACAAGACAGTTTTGAAATTAACATTTTAAACCAGCCTCCTGAATAAATTTATATCATAACCATAATGGCACTATAGTTTTATTTTGACAACTTTATGGCAGTGGCAGTACATATTTTGTTCTAATAAAATCAGTATAGTCTCTTAATTTTCTAATTGTTAAAAATCCAAGGATCTGCCAGAAATAGTTCAGGGAAAGGAAGCAATAATGGGCCTGGAAAGATAAAACAAATAAAAATGTAAAATTTTTATTGCTTATGGCAGCTTTGTAACAATTAAAAGTATATATTTTATGCTAGAACAAATATTTTTATGAAGAAACATGGTTTGAAGTTATAATGCCAGGTATTTTAACATACTATGAATCATAATGTTATACTCAAAGTCTGTAAGGGGAAAAGGCGAGCTGGTGTGGAATGTATCTACTATAATTCAGGTAGACTCCCTCAGGCAGAGGGAATGAGACAGACCCCAGACACGGATCTCTTGCAGTGGCAGTGAGAGCACTCCGTCACACAGGAGGTGGAGGGAGAGCATCTTTATGAGGTTTCTACCAAGCAAGGGTGAGAACCTATTGATATGGCTCAAGTCATCAAATTTTGTCTCTTGAACAAGTTTTTATTCTCTTAAGATTTTAGAAACTGTAAAAAGAAATGAGGTTGGTCATTTCTGTCTTTTAAAAACTACTCCTTGAAGTGAGAAACGCCAGGAGACGGGGTCTACTGAGGGGAAGGATGGCAGGTGAACAGGCCACTGTAAGTTCTGGAAAGCTTCTAGAGGCCAGTCCCCCCACACATACACCTGAGAGCGGCCCTTAGATACGGAGGAAAGCCGCATCAGACAGCTGCCACCAGCATATGGAGACTGCTGGCTAATTATATCTCTCCACCAGAGACAGCTAGCAGAGCAGAAGTCAGTTAAAAGTCTTGACTTGACATAGACTTACTCTGCAAGACACTCCTGAATGGGCCTGTTAGTGAGTAATTACCAGGTGGGTGTATCTCACATACTTGTCTGAGACAGTTTTGTTAAGCAATGTTGAACATTAACTATTCAGTTAATTGATGCTATTATTTATATTAAACAAATAATTTAATTAAAGAACTCTTCTCCACAGGCTGCAGAAAACAAATTGAGGAACATATTTCAGTTAAGGCTGTCTTCACACTTAAGCCAATTTACATTTTCAATTAAACTCAGAAGGTAATTCTAGTGTGCAGGCTAACCACGGTGTGAGCCTGGAGGGGGTGAGCGTTGAGAAGCAAGGACAGGAAAGCTCTTAATCTGGTGTCATAAATTCTCCTTTCTTAGTTGTTACCGACTTTTTAAAACCAGTGAAACCATTAAGAACATTACATTACCAAAAAGAGAAGCACAAAAATGGCTGAAAAATCACACAGAAGGAAATAGGTGATTTTCTTCTAAATCAGATCAGTTATTCATCCAGATTCCATCTCTGTACTTCTAAGTAATACAACAGAGCCCTGGGTTTGTTTTTGTTTTTAGTTTTATTTATTTATTATTTATTACAATGTATTTACTTTGTATCCCAGCTGTATCCCCCTCCTTAGATGCTCCCCAGTCCCACCCTCCCTCCTTCTCCCCACCCTATGCCCCTCCCCTAGTTCACTGATAGGAGAGGACCACCTCCCCTTTTATCTGACCCTACCTTATCATGTCTCAGCAGGGCTGGCTGCATTGTCTTCCTTTGTGGTCTGGCAAAGCTGCCCTCCCCAGGGAAGGGCTCTCATAGAGCTGGCCACTGAGTTCATGTCAGAGATAGCCCCTGTTCCCCTTATTAGGGAATCCCTTTGGAGACTGAGCTGCCTATGGGCTTCCTCTGAACAGGGGGTCTAGGTCCCCTCCATGTATGGTCCTTGGTTGGTGTATTGGTCTTTGCAGTGTTCCCTGGGCCCAGATTTGTTGGCTGTGTTGGTCTCCTTGTGGAGCTCCTGTCCCCTCCAAGTCTTTCTATCTCCCTTTTCTTCCATAAGATTCCCTGCACTCTGCCCAAAATTTGAGAATGAGTCTCAGCATCTGCTGGGCAGTCTTTAAGAGGCCCTCTGTGAAAGGCTCCTGACCTGTTCCTTGTCTTCTTCTATTTCTGATGTCTATCCTATTTGTCTTTCTGAGTGAGGATTAAGTCTCTTCCCTAGGATCCTTCTTGTTGTTTAGCTTCTTTAGAACTATAGATTTTAGTATCCTGAATGAGGTAACCCAGGAGCAGAAAGACACACACGGTATATACTGACTTATGAGTGGATATTAACCATACAATATAGGATAAAACATTTCTTTTAAGAGAGAATTCTTTTAAGAGAAAGTCAATAGATACTTTCTAAAAGAAGTGAAACGTTGGAGTCTGAGCTGTCATCATTGGCACATCCTCTTAGGTGAAACTAAGAGACCATAACGATCCCCCCACAAGACCCTCCACTCAGTAGGAAGAGCACATGCATTTTTCCCTGTAACAGAATATGCTGCCAGTATGAGGCGTGCGTGATAGTGCAGGGATCTGGTAAGATGCTGGAATTCCAGAGTAAAGACCAGCTAAACATATTCCCCTTGTTCCTATACTGCTAAATACCTTTGAATTTTGCAGAAGTGGCTAAAAAAAAAAAATCTAGTGTTTCATTGTAAGTGTCAGGAAGGTAAAGAAGTCAGCAGAATGTGGGTGTAGTGACGAGTGATCCACAGCTTATTCCATCAAAACAGAAAAATCCCAGGCTGACTTTGTGAAAATGGTAAAAAAATAAGAATTAGAGTGCAGCCTTGCTGAAGACAGATGTAAAGTCTGGTATGGGAAATATATGCTTTATGGAATAGGAAGACTATTCTTTTCAGGGTTTAATGATATATAAACACTTAAAAATGTAGTATCACAGTCACATGGATGAATATGAGAAGATAAGAACAGTGGGGGAAGACCATAGACACAGAAGTGAGAGATGCATTTCCTACAAAATTAAACAAGCCAGGTAAACTAAAAGGAGAGTTGCGGATGGAAGATGTCGATGTGATTAAGGCTAATATAAAGATATAGGATGGACTGAAAGAGGCAAAGGCAATCAGATAGGATTATTGACCTGACTCTACTCTCCCTACTTCATCATTATCATCAGAAAAAAAAGAAAGGAAGATGAAGAAGAAAGAAAGAAAACAAAAGAAAAAAGAATAGAATAAAAAAAATAAAACCTTTAAAATCATATATACAAATATAATGATGAAAGAACATGAGTTTAGAATAGTATCTAATGATCTAGTAAAATGTGCATGAAATTATTATAATTAATTATAGTCACAATTATGTTATAATAATTTAAATTGTTAAGGGTGTAATAATAATATAAAATGTGTTATAATATTGAACATATATTATTTAAATTAAACAATTTAAATTCTTCATATGCACTAGCAAAAGCAAATTTCTCCTCACGACATATAAATTATAGTAGATGGTCAGGCAATGAGTCCATGGAATTAAAGAGATTATAGTCTGATATTTTAGCAATGTTCTTTTTATTTATCAAAATACAAGTATCCAAAAAGAAAAGAAAAAAAAAAAAGAAAAAAACAAGTATCCTTAAGCACGAAGTAATTCAGAAGAGAGTTTCTGAGAGGCTCTCTACAAATGGATGATGAAACCCAGATAACATAATTAAAATAGAAAGAGACTGTGAGGAGACCACGAAACAAAGATCATTCATGATGGCCTGTCCATCTGTACAACAACGTTTCATAAGAGAACAGCAACACTGAAACCCAGGAACTAAAAAAGGGAGAACAACCAAACAGAAACCATCAGTATAAGACAGATGCTTGAAATCGGAGCCAACTGATAATAATATACTCAACATAATTTTCAGTTAAGGCAATGTTCTCTGCTAATTTTTAGTAAAATCTTAAGTTAATCTTTAAAACACTTATCTCTGGTGAAGAAATATTTGAACTTTACCAAATTCTAAAATTTTCCTCACTATAAAAGTTCTACATTTTTCTAGAGCATATTTAAATGTAGGAAATATTTTAAGTGGTATGGATATCTACTCTGTGGAAGGCAGCCAGGGCTGGAGCTGTGGTGTGTGAAATGGCAGAGCACTTCCCTGTGTGAGTGAAGGGCTGTTTTAATCCCCAGCACTTCCTAGAACAACAGTAACATGTTCCTCTTTTCTTATATACACATTTTCCCAAAGGAAAACACTGAGATAGCTTTTGCCAGTACAGCAACTACACACCCATATCTTTCTTCTTTGCAGTTGGGGACTTGTTGATTTTTAACAAGCTTAGATTATTTTTCTGTCTTCGATTATTTGTCTTTAAGCTGCTCACCGTTCAGACCAAAAATAAATATAAAAATCAAAAAATATTTACACAGCTTTGATTATACTCAGAAGGATTCGTATGGCTTAGGATATGAACATGGTTTGAATACAATTTTAAATAATTCATCCGAACATTAGAAGTCCAAAGGCTAGCAACACTTACTCAGGAAGAATTCATACTACTTTAGGCTTATTGCCACATGAATTCAGTCTCTTGACAACATACATTGTCCTAAAACTAAGATCTAGTGATGTGTTTTTATGAACCACTATGAGTAACTTTACCATTTAATTCAGTATTCCATGTTGTTTTTGCTTAAAAATTATTGAATTAGGAAGGCTATATAGTAACAATACTGTCTATTGTATCTTCTCCATATTGCATGTTAAACTTGGGGACTAGTGATAACAGTTGACAATTTTTCTTTTCTTACCTGAGGAACCCCTCTGGTTTTCAGTGTAAAACTTCAGAGATTTCCTTTTTCCATTGACTGAAGCTGTATTGTTGGTTTGTATTTAAATCTTTGGTTTCAGTGCTGTAACCCTGATCTAACACAGTAGGTATGTATAAAAATTGTTCTAAAATGTTCATGGTTCAGCCCAGAGTGCAAGCGGACATCTCCTTTGGCAGAGCAAGTCTTATCTCAGAAAACAGCATACTGGCTTAATTTCAGCTGAACATTGACAGGCACATTCGTGTCCAGATGGTATCATGAGCTCTTCAACTCAAATGTCAATCTCCCAGGGTCACACCTTGATCAACCTAGGTAAACTTAGAAGCTTAATCACTCTACTTATAGAGGACAAAAAAGCTTTGTACACACAGATAAGCGCTGGAGAAGCCAGAAAACTTAAACACACAGCTCAGCTCTCCAGTGGAATGAGGTGCTCAGCTGCTCTTCCTGGAATGCCAGGAATGATGTCGCTTTACAACCTGGGGATCCTTTCCTGGCTGATGAGACCCGTTCTCTCTGATCGCCCAGAATTTACTCATCTCTGACCTTTTCCTCTTAAAACCTTGAGTATTACTTTTAGACCATGAAAGCCATTCTCATGACTGATGTCTCGTGTGCTTTACCACAATCCAAGTGACTTCTGTCTTATCTTAGGGCCAGGCCAGTCCTCACACTTACAGGCATTCACACCTCAGACCCTAAACCTCTGGCACTCTCTGAGTCAAGACTCTCCAGGTCTAGGAGTTTGTGTGTGTGTGTGTGTGTGTGTGTGTGTGTGTGTGTGTGTGTGTGT
>NW_026585895.1:5340663-5365051 GCF_907164565.1 Psammomys obesus | reverse complement strand
TGTGTGTGTGTGTGTGTGTGTGTGTGTGTGTGTGTGTGTGTGTGTGTGTGTGTGTGTTTCTTTTCAGTCCTTGATGCCTGTGCAGTATTTGACACTGTTGGGGAGGGGAACGTTCTTGCAGTTCTTGCCTTTCGTGACTTTTGTCTTACTTTACTTCTCCCTGGGAGATCATGCTCTGATAATTTCCCTCCCACATCAGGCTTCTTATTTGCAAGGGTCAGTATCTTAAACATCCAGTCATGTACTCTTTGTTGTTGTTTGTTTTAGTTTTTGTTTTGTTTTGTTTTGTTTTTTTTGAAACATGGTCCCTCTGTGTAGTTCTGGCTGTCCTGGAACTCACTATATAGACCAGACAGGCCCCAAACTCACAGAGATCCACTGGCCTTTGCCTCCCAAGTACTGGGATTAAAGACATGTGCCACTATGCCTGGCTTAGTCATATACCCTTAATTCTCTCTCCCTCATTGTGTAGAATGGTCAGTTATATACTGATGGCTTCAGAATCAATGTCTTGGACTGAAGGTATTTGCTGATCTTCAAAAATCTGTGTTAAAAGTCATCTGAACATTGTATATGCCTGAATCAGAGGCATATACAATTTACCATGACTAAGAGAGAGTTTATTTTCTTTTACCTCTTCAAGCCTGTTGCTGGTCATGTGTTTCTTAACATTTAACCAAGTTCCAACTACTTCGAATTTTATCTGGTACACATTTCTCTAATGCAATCCATATAATCTATATCTCATTGCTGTCATTGATTCTTAGCACAGGCCTTTCTCTCTCTGTGTCTGTTTCTGTCTTTCTCTCTCTGTGTGTAATTTTATAATAATCCTATCTAAATTGTGGTGCCAACTTTTATTTCATTCTTCCCTTTCTAGCACATTATATTTCTAAAATAACATCTGATCATATCAATTTACTACCTAAGTCCCTTCAGAAAATCCAGCCACTGAGCAGCAAGGGGGCGGTACTCATTTCTGTTCCCTGCTATGACCCTTGGGGGCTCTGCCACCCCTGGAAGCAGGAGCACCAATGACATGCTTGATGCTCATGGTGCTTTGTCACAGCAATAGAAAAGGAACTAAGGTGCAAATGATAAACACAACAATTAGTTTCCTAAAGTCACGATAAATGCTACAGTTGTTATTAGACCATATAACTAAACAGATGTAACTCAGTGCAGAGATCAAAGAGGCCTTCGAAGAAAAGTAATATGTAAAGTACAGATTGAGGAAGGGGGAGCTTTATGCAGAGATGAACCTCAAGGTAGGAAAGAGGATGTTGCTTTTGAGGAACTGAAAATGAGCCACTGAGGGTAGAGAGCAGGAGTGGAGCAAAGTGTTCAGCCTATCGAGTTGCCATCACATACGAAGCGTCTGTACCTTTGAAGACAGTGCTGCCCTGGCTGACCAGTCATAATTCAGTTCTAGGCAATACAAGCCAGTTCTGGATGCCCTCAAACGGAGAATTTAAGAAAGTCACACATACCCCAGTGACAACACACGTGCAGGATTCAAGTACATCCAGGTACCCTGAGGCAAACCATAGTCCCTTCAACGTTTTCACAACAGGAAAAGCATAATTTGTACATAATTGTTAGTTTTATTGCTAAGGGATTTTTGGCCACCATTCATATTATTTACTGTAGTTGTTTGCACATATGAGACTGGAATGGAAGTGTGCTGGGTTGGACTGTTTCTCACACTGCCTCGTGATTGTCTCTTTTTTTTTTGAGGGGGGGCGTTGAGGAACAGTTTAGCCTTTCACCGAAAGAAAGGACTATGTCTGATTTGGCCTTAAATTGCTATTACCAAGCCCAGAGTTTGGCACCTAGTCTTGTTTCTATGTGAAGGGATGGAGAGAGACTGTATGCCCATGTCAGCATCTGTCTTCTGTGAATCTGAATTCACACTGCTTTATTCCTTTCCAACAGGCCTGGCTGGCAAAATTTATTGTATAAATGAATGCATGCTTGAATGACAAGATGGTTGTTATTGTACGAGTTAGATTATACATTTAAATGCGTAAGTAAAAACTGTTTTTCATTTCAGCAACTCTTAGTAACTGTTCAACTTATTTTTCAAAGAATAAGTATCTAGTTAGTCATGCAAGTGCTTTAATATAAAAAAAAATGCTGGGAGGAATACGTATTTTTTCTGTAAAAACTTTACTTCCTGGCATTCTTTCTGCCAATTTTAAATCCCCTAAGGGGAAAAAAGCTTAGTTTGTTTCCAAACCCAGAATGGTTTCACTGTAGGAATCCATAATATATGCACTCATTTTATTATGCCTCTGATTCTTTTCCCGTTTGGGGGTGAAGGAAGCAATCACACACAGCGACTGTGACTTTAAAATGGAAATGAATCTTAAATTTTAATGCATTCTGCAGCTTACAAATTCCCAACCACACCCAAGGATCAGTAGGCATTTACAACAAACACCTTAACGATTTGTTCTTTTCTTAATTTTCTCCTCAAGATTGGTTAGAATTCTTTTTAAAGGTTTTTTTTTTTCCTCTCTCATACGGTACATCCTGACCGCAGTTTCCTCTCTGTCCTGTCCTCGTAGTCCTGGCCCCCACCTCTCCTCCAGACCCACTGCTCCTATGTTTCCCTTCAGAAAATAGCAGGCCTTCCAGCAACATCAACCAAACCCAGCATAAGTTAAAATAAGACTAGGCACGAGCCTCATATCAAGGATGAATGAAGCAACACAGTAGGAGGAAAAGAGTCAGACAAGAGTCAGAGACAGCCTCTGCTCCATTAGGAGTCCCACAAGAACACTAAGCTATATAACCATAACATATATGCAGAGGACGTAGATCAGATCCACGCATGCTCTCTGATTGTCGCTTCAGTCTCCGTGAGCCCCTCTGGGCCCTGATCAGTTGATTCTCTGGGCTGTGTTCCTGGTGTTCTTAAACCCACTGGCTCTTACAGTCATTCCTCTCCTTCCATGAAATTTCCCGAGCTCCGCCTAATGTTTGGCTATGAGTCTCTCCATACACTCCCATCACTTATTGTGTGAAGCCTCGCTGCTAATGAATATGCTAGGCTCTGGTCTACAAGTATAGCAGATCATTAGGAGTCATTTTATTGTCTTCCCCCCACCCCTGGTCATATTTGGTATTATCCTAGGTCTCTGGGCTTCGAGCAGTGTCAGATCCTGGCTTCTTCTGGTGCTGGGTCACAAGCCAGCCCAGTCATTGGTTGGCCACTCTCACAATTTCTGTGCCACCTTTACCCCAGTACATCTTGCAAGTCAGACAAATTATAGGCCAAAGGTTTTGTGCTGGGTTGGTGTCCCTGTTCCTCCAGTGGAAGGGATATAATATTATATATTATTCTCATCTTTAATTCTTGTTGCTGCGTCAAAGCTAGGAAGGCATATTTAGACAGATTCGGAAGCAAAGTGAACACTCAGATAGGCTGAAAACCTATAAAATAACTATGTAAGGGAGGGAGATAAGGATATGTGTTTAGCTGCCTGAGGCTGAATACACAGAGGTAAATGAGTCCCAGGGATGGGACGTAAAGGGACACTGGCTGCTCTGGCTGAATGTGAGCGACTTCTGGCTCAGCCCTCCAGGGTGGCAACAGAGATCTGCACCTACCCCATGTGAAAACATGTCCTCCCAGGTGTTGTATTTGTCCCCCATCCTCCCAGGAACTGGATATCTTCGTGTCTGAGCCCATTTCCTGATAATGTTTGATTAGGTTTAGTTTGTCTTTGGCAGTTTCATAATATTTAGAGTTCACTTTACAGTGTATTCACCCGTGTTGTGGTTCTAATGTGTTTTATTCCCTATTTCCAAATCATGAGCTTCTGGTAATATGAGTCGTGGCCCTTTTCCTTCCCTATACATGGGACTCCTTGCCTTCTACTCAGCAGCAGCACTGGATGTAAAACTTAGGCCTATGTACACACTCAACTGTGATATCTGAACTAGTGAGCCATATCCACTGTAAAGGATTTGTAGATTTATAATAAAAATATTTATTATCAAAAATCTTGTGCAATATCGATAAACAGTAGCTCTGACTAGCTCTTGACATTTAATGAAATTCAAATATACAGAACTACAGGTCACAGGTCTAATCTATGGCATCGGTGATTAGCTTTGGGTTCTCTAGAGCACTAGCTGGAGCAAAGGACTTGTATGAAAGTGCTTTACTTGAGACATAATACCAAAAAGCGAGAGAGAGAGAGACGGGAAAGGGAAAGACATGGCGGCCCTTTCATTGGTGTAGGACGACGAAGGCTTTATTGTGCTGAGAGGTCATGAGAAGCAGACAGGAAGCCTTACCAGAGTGACACAGCTGAAGAGATGAAGGGTGAGTGAGCATGTCTGCCGCCTTCCACCTGGAGAGCAGGTGCTTGAAGATCTTGTCTATGGCTCCAGGCCCCTGCTGGCTGTAAGTCGTTCCAGGAGCATTCGCTCTGCCTGCATGTGGTCCTGTTAGAGACAGGGTCTCTCAGAAGAGAGGAAAGATGCTTGGGGTCGCCCTAACAAGTGCATGGGCTCTGTTGCTTCAATAACACAATTGCAACGTCTGTGCCTTGATCTGGAATGTACTCAGTTCTCAGCAGTGACAGTGCAAAACGGCTCTGACCCCCAGAGCAAAAAGAGATACTTTCTGTATCTTTTTATGTAAGTGATCATGGCTTCTTTAGACTGCCCAAATACCACATTTTAATGTAGACACAGTTTCATGAAACTTATATAGTTACAGAGTAAAAAGTCATAAATTGAGGCATTTTTCAAATATGTGAGATGGAACATAAGGTAGATGGTGAAAGCACACTGGGAAATCTTTGCTATAGGTTTCAGATGCTGCCTGATGACATTCTTAGCCTTTGCCAGTGGTGGAAACTAGATCTGTTAACACATTCCAGAAGGTTCGACACGATGGCTAGGATGTTAGGGCAGACAGAGGTACACGGTGAATAGCTATTAACAGGTTAGAGAAATACCTGTAGTACTTGGTTCTGGATCTGTAATACCCTGACCCTACAATCCCAGAGTCCTGGGCAGCCAACCAGCTTTGCAGAATCTTTAAAACAGATATGGCTTTTTCTCTAGGAACTTCAGTTCATACATTTTGATGGGAATCAAAATGTCAAATGGGCAGGATGACAAGTCAGATCAACAACACTGAGGAAGTTGACAGTATTAACTGAAGAACAAGCAGAGAGATAGACCCTTGACTGGAAATAAATCAGAGGGATTTTTGTTTGTTTGTTTGCAACTGTTTATTTCAGCCATGATAAAAATTTGGAGTGGGTTGAAAATGGGAGCTAGAATAAATAATCTTTAAGAAATTAAAAAACAAGAATATTTATCTTAAAAGATTCTTCTTGACCTTAAAAGTATGTAGGCAACTCCAAACAATAGAGAAATTTGAGAAAAACTGAGTATTAAAGATAATGGCCAACTACAGGCAAAGCAGAACATAAAACTCAGCATTTTTCTTTCAATTCAGTATTCACAAGTTATATTTGGAGGAATGTGAAATGTGTTTGGTCAACCACTTTATGTTCAGATTCATGTGTGTGGAAGCAAATTTGGTCCATCTGTTCTTAGATTATTTTCTTAAACTGCTAACATTTTATTTAGTAAGAACTGATTTCCAAGTAGTCTTATGACTCCCTTGACCTGCCAGACTTGCTCCAAAGTTCTGAAGCATGGCTGTTGTGTGCTGAATGATAAAGTAAGCAAGAAAACAAGCTAAAATGTTTGATTAACATGCTATGACGCCATTCCTATTTCCACCGAGCGTAGGAAGGGGCACCAGTATTTCCTCCACAAGTCCAGGCCAAATAGGGAAATGATCTGTGTAGACAGCAGACACCAGACAAATGCTTTGAGCATGCAGCACACATTCAAAGAGAGTGCTGTCCCCAAACAGAGTAAGGTGTACGCTGGGAAATGATGACATGTAGGTCATCGGAGAAGGCTGTCTCTTAATGGGCCTCTCTTTTTCAGTCTCTCCTTGAACAGGCAGGATTTCCACCAAGCTGTGTTTCTCTACCTTCCCAAAGCCTTTGTCTTAGCTCTCCCTCTTCTCATGCCCTCATTGACCTGATCACTCCATGATCTGTCCTCAGCTGTGCTTTCTCTCCTGAGCATGACTATTCCTGGATTTTCCCCACCGGAATAATCAATCACCTCAAAATCAACAACTCCATGAAAACTCAAAATCTGAGTGAGACACTGCATATGATCTTTTAAAACATGATCTTTAAACCTCTGCCTTGCGTTGCTGCTCCCTGCAGCCACACTTATCCGGTCAGCCGGCAAAGCTTGGGCATTCTTTCTCTTAAACATCTCTCCAGCCTGATTCGATGATTCACCCATTGCCTGAACACTGGCATCCCATCCTAACTGGGTGACTTCTGCAGCCCAGTGACCACCTACCTCTCAGGATAATTTCCTTAAAACGGAAATCTGGTCATTGTTTATTCCTGCATCCATCTTCTTTCCTCCCCGCTTTCACTCTTCTTGCCTCCCTCCTCCTTTCTCTATCTTTTTTTTTAATTACTAGTATAACAATATTAAACATGGTCTCACTCCATACCTTAGTTCTTTAAAGTCATTTATCCTACATAATTGGAACTTTGTACACTTTATCCTGCCTGTATCTTCCTTCTAAAGCTGAAAAGCACCATGCTGCCTGGGTATATGGTGTGTGTGTGTGTGTGTGTGTGTGTGTGTGTGTGTGTGTGTGGTCACATAGATATAGGTATATATGTGTGCTTATAGACTCTATTCAGGAGTTGTAGCCTTCAAAAATTGTTCATCAGTTCATATTAGAAATAGAGATCAGAAGTGTAAGTTGGAAATTCATGATAAGAAACAAGATGTATGATAAATAAGAAAGACCGTATTTGCTTGTATGGCATTATCTTCTCTGGAAGTGGAAAGTGATTGGTTTTAATCAAGATCTCAAAGAAGGTTCAGTAAGTCGCCAGCAGTGTTAGCCACCTGTTTCAGAAAAGAGGAAGCATTTACTTGGCCTGGGAACAGAAATAATTGCCCAGATATTGGTGAGCAGCCAATTCTATACCAAACACAGTTTGCCATGCGTCTTGGGAAAGTGGGTATTCTCTGAGTTGCACCATAACCATTCACTCTGTTGACCCACTCAGCCATTTCTGTTCTCAGCCAGCCAGTGGGCTTCATCTGAGGAGTATGTTGAAGAGCAATGTTGTGCTATTTTAGGTAAATGGCAGATAAAATGGTAATGATTCAAAATTTCTAACACCAAAATTATTCAAAGTGTGACTATTTAGAAGAAACTATAGCTAAAAATGGCTTGAAACACAGTATTGGGAGACACCAGATGCTTATTAGTAACTATTCCATTGATTTTTTTTTTTTACATTTCCCAGAATATCAGAGAATTGTTTTAGCATTGATTTTAGCATTAATGTAAGAGTCTATATTTTATCACCAATTCTTTAGGTGATTATTTCTAAAGGAGTTGTTTTTTTTTAAGACTTTAAACACCAACAAACCAAGTAATCCAATTAAAAATGGGGCACAGTGCTAAACAGAGAATTCTCAACAGGGTAATATTGAATGGGAGAGAAACACTTAAAGAAATGCTCAAAGTCCTTGGTAATTTGGGAAATGCAAATCAAAACAACTCTGAGATTCTGTCTCACATCCATCAGAACGACTAGCACCAAAAACTCAAGGGATGATGCATGCTGCAGAGCATGTGGAGAAAGAGGAACCCTCCTTCATTGCTGGTGGGAGTGTAAACTTGTACAACCACTTTGGAAATCAACCTGGTGCTTTCTCAGACAATTAGGGATAGTGCTCCCTCAAGATCCAGCCATACCACTCCTAGACATACACCCAAAAGATGCCCCAACATTCAATAAGGACATTTGGCCAACTATGTTCACAGCAGCTTTATTTATAATAGCCAGAATCTGGAAACAACCTAGATGTCCCTCAACGAAGAAATGGATACAGAAAGTGTGGTACATTTACACAATGGAATACTATTCAGCAATCAAAAACAAGGAGATCATGAAATTTGCAGGAAAATGGATGGAACTGGAAAAGATCATCCTGAGTGAGGTATCCCAGAATCAGAAAGACACATATGGCATATACTCACTTATAAGTAGATATTAGCTATACAATACAGGATAAGCATACTAAAATCTATAGTCCTAAAGAAGCTAAACAAGGAGGACCCTAGGGAAGAGGCTGAACCCTCACTCAGAATGGCAAACAGGATAAACATCAGAAGTAGGAAAAGACAAGGAACAGGACAGAAGCCTTCCACAGGGACCTCTGAAAGACTCTACCCACCATGGTATTAAAGGACATACTGAGACTCATAGCCAAACTTTGGGCAGAGTGCTGGAAACCTTATGGAAGAAGAGGGAGATAGAAAGACCTGGAGGAGAAAGGAACTCCACAAAAAGAACAATAGATCCAGAATGCCTCAGCCTAATGGGGCTTTCAGAGACTGATACTCCAACCAAGGACCATGCATAGAGATAACCTAGAACCCCTGTTCAGATGTAGCGCATGGCAGCTCAGTCTCCATGTAGGTTCCCTACTAAGAGGAACAGTGGCTGTCTCCAACATGAACTCAGTGGCTGGCTCTTTGATCACCTCCCCCTAATGGGGGAGCTACCTTGTCAGGCCACAGAGGAGGAGGATGCAGCCAGCCCCAATGAAACTTGATAGACTACAGTCAGATAGAAGGGGAGGAAGACCTCCCCTATCAGTGGAATAGGGAAGGGGCTAAGGAGGAGAAGAGGGAGGCAAGGTGGGACTGGGAGGAGATGAAGGAAGGGACTACAGCAGGGATACAAAGTGAATAAAGTATAACAAAGAAATTAATCAATTAATTTTAAAAGAATTATCATGTTGTTTAAACTGATACCAGTAAACTGATAAAATGGAACTATTTTTCTGAAAGAGATGTGACAAATTCAAACTCAAACTTGAAAAAAAATCAGTGATTGGCAATGATGCCTGATGAGCTAGGAGATGCAGCAACTTTCAGGTCCTCCAGTAACTCAAGTGTGTGTGTGTTGGGGGGGGTACCTAATACCTAAGTAAGAGAAGCTGAATTTGTAAATGTCAAGAAGACTCATCAAAAACCTGCCCTGGGAACTTCAGAGACTTTGCCTTTCGGGCTCTCTTTCCATGTGCTGGAAACCTGTAGGCAGAAATATGATCTGGAATCCTAAGACAAACCGCCTGAGTGTTCTCCACCATCTCCGGGGTTTTCTTTGCCATTTCCTCTTCTCTTGGCACAGACAGCCCCTACAGTGCGCCCAGGTCTTGCTGGATAGCCCTTACAATGAGGTATGTTATAGAGAGCTCTGGGGAAAACCGATTTGGTTATGAGATTATCTTCAATCAAAGTCTAGAAAGCCGGAAGTGGTGTCAAAAAGAAAATACAGCCGAGTGACTCTGGACACAGCAGGCCAAGAGTCCTGCGTTCTGGTTTATTTTCTCCACATCTTTCTTCCCAGTGCACATAAATTCATTGTTCTGGTGATTTCAGTCTGGACCCCAGTTTTGACAACAACATGAAAAAAAAAGTTTAAGTGCTTAGAGGAGAACACAGAAGAAACCATAGCCTGTGGCTCAATTTGATGCACCAAATAATAGGCCTCCAGCACAGCTGGGCAGGCTCCCAGTCAAAGGACTAATGACTAAGGCTGGTCTTGGGGAGTGGAGGAGGAGGGGAAGCCAGTGTGAAAGGCTTCCTTCCCCATAGCTGCCTGAAGAGAGTTCGGATAGGCTTACTCCACTCTGCCCTGCTGTGAAGGAGTTTCCAGCAGTCCGTCCAGGCCTCTACTGCTTGTAAGGAAGACAAGGTAGATTCATCCAGCATGCAAACCACTTACTCTACACCAGGAAACTGAAACTGCAAGGAGAAGAGAAATCTCAGGGCGTCCAGTACACACGGCAGTACAGTCCCTGATCTGCTCCTGGTTTATTCCTCAGTGCTGGATGCTCACGGTGCTGACCCATCCAGAACTGGTGGGCACAAAGGCCTCTGCGCAGGCCTGCCTTTCCTTGTCTCCCACTTGTATTGTTTAGTTGTGCAGGCTGATCATTCACAGAAGCATTAGACGTATTGCCAAGGGTTTTAGAAGGACTTCTCATCTTCAAACCTGAGAAAGGAAACAGAGAATCAGCCAAAAGGCAGCAAGTCAGATTCCTCTGCTGTTTTCAGCGATGTGATGGTAAATTCCTTCAGAGAGTGCCAGACCTGGCACCAGTCCCCTTGTAATTAAGCCTTTATGGCTCACACGTGCGCACACACACACACACACACACACACACACGACTATAAATTGTGTGTATGTGTTTTCTGAAATGCTGCTCTCACATAAAATACAACTGATTTTTAGTCATACCTAGCAAAGATCCAAAAGATAAGCTGGTGAAATATCCCAAGGATTTAGGGTCATGGCCAAGTGTGCTGCTGGAGTGGAAACCCCGTTTCCTAGAGAGAAGGATTGAGAAGGGTTGAACATAAACCTGGAAGACGTTCTGAGCTTTCACACTAGACCTATGCACACGAGTTTATAACACATTTTCCCAGATGAAAAGAGTCCAGGGATGTGTTGTCGTAATCACATTCAGAAAGAACTTAGTTTACAGGATCAGTGTGAAATACCTGTGGTCTAGACCATGTATGACAACATCCTCCCTGCTCGAGAGGCCTGTGTGTGTGTGTGTGTGTGTGTGTGTGTGGCAGGCTTTCTCACTGAACCTCGACAGTGAGTCAGCCGCCTGTCTCTGCCTCCCCAGTACTGGGTGACAGCTGTGTTCTGCTGTGCCCGGTACCCTTGCCTGGGTGCGGGGCATCTGAGCGCAGATCCTCTTGCTTCCACAGCAGCGTGCATATTACACCTGCACCGTCTCCTCAACCTTCTCCTGTTTCTAGATCTCAGCTCGAGGGTCAAGACCCTTTGGGGCCCAAAGACACTTTCACAAGGGGTTGCATATAAAATATCCTGAATATCAGATTTTTACATTACTGTTCATAATAGTAGCAGAATTACAGTATGAAGCAGCAATGAAAATAATTTCATAAATTCAGTTTTGACCCAAAACATATGCATAGCTGTATCTACATACTGTATAGAACACACACACTGCAGAGCACACATATAACTTAATAGCTTGCTAGTTGAGAGGTCTCCACAGACAAACATAATCAGTCAAGAAATTATTATATCCGTCTTTGTAAACCTACATGACTTCTATTATTTAATTCAAGCTTTCTTATTAAAGTATGTAGAAATTTTGTACCTGGATGAATATTCTTGAGTTAGATATTATGCAATATTTCTTAACTATAAATATTGCTTGCCTACAGAAGCAGAGTGCTTCGAGACAGCATTAAGATAAGTAGATAGTGACATCTCCCAAACAATTACCATGATGTAAAGGAATTCAAACCATTTGGTTTGGGTTATAAAGCTATAGATGTGATATTCTAGATTTAATAGAGATTGATGCCTAATTTTTTATAAACTCCTTTTGAGACTGACATAACATAATTATAAATATTGTGCATGTTCTTATAGTTTTGAGAAAATTGTAAATAGTCTACCATAAAATTATGATTTTAATGGTAAATTTGGTAGAGGTCAAAGATATTCAGTAACACTGTGTTTGACAGAAATATTATCAGTTTAAATAAAAACTTTAGCTTTTATTCCCCCTGAAAAGTTCCCTCATTTCAGGAACTCATTTTATCTTTTTCGTAGGCTTACTTTTAAAGGATGGACTCACGATAAGTGATCAGACAAAAGGATAGCAGTGAAATGGACAGACAATAATGTAAAAAAAAAAAAAATCTCAGCTTCCTTCCTCCTGCTAGGGTAAGGAGTGTGCATCTCAGCCCTCTGCCTCTCCACCTCCTTCTCTCTTTATATCTCTCTCCGCCTCTCTCTGTGTGTCCTCTGTCTCTGTCTCCCTCCCCTCCCCCTCTCTCTTTGTGCATATGTGTCCCTATCATGTAACTTATGCTTAGATAACATCAGGAAATGCTGTTTCAAGTGGTGGTCACCGTGACCTGTTGAGACTATTACCACACACGCTGGTGGTGGTTTTATGAAATCCAGTTCAAGTTTAGTGAACTCTGCCCGTGTGGGTTATGATTGGTCACGCTAACTCCTCCCCTCACGCCACCTGACTGTTAGTGTCATATCAGTGTAAGTAATATGGAGTGTGGTGGCAGTTTGTGGGGCGACATGTTTCTATTCCAAGCAGCATTTTGCGTCGTGAGGAAAGGGAACCAGGCAACCTATTAGGACTAGCGCTTCTCTTTCATTTCTTTGGCAGTCATCTGTGGCAGCTCCTCCTTTGCTTCCTTGCCCCGGGTCTGTATATAAGAGTTTTTCTCCAACATACTTAACAGCCATGTACCCCTGATTCTAGGCAGCAATTCTGGCTTTTGTTTTTTTTTGCACAGGACGTCAGCCTTTTTACAGATGGACTGAAAATTCCAGTTGCTTCTGGCTACTTCTTCATTCCAGAGCCTTCTGGACCCAGTTTCTCACCTGCTTTTTTAATTGTGCTTTTTGTTGTTGTTGTTTATGTGTTTGTTTTTAGTGTTTCAGGCCCTGGAGCTCTTTGATTCCCTTTAACCGTGACTTTATTTTTCCAGCCATTTCTTAGGTTTAGCCAGTCACTTCTTTCCCTTTTGAACAGGTGAAGTCTTCAGAGTATCAGTTTTTGATACTGTTTTTCAGAGTATCAGTTTTCGATACTGAGTTCTCCAGTTTTGTCTGAATTGGCCTTTTCTTTTGCATTTCTGAAACAGCTGCTTAAAGTAAAGGCTCAAGTTTATCTAAACACATGAGAAGGTGCATCTTTAGAGCTTAGCCTAAGAAACTGAATCTCCACCAGGGCCCTCTATTTATAAGCTAGTGCAGTTCTGCAAGAGACACCCTTAGTAAACCATTCATTTCTTTGGTTTTAGTTGGTCCATGAGGCTAAATTTTATGAAAGAGTCTATTACATATGACTTTACCCTCATAGATTTTTATATACATATATGAGAATTTCTATGAATTTCTCATAGACATGCATACATATACATGTACACACACACACACACACACACACACACACACATACAGCTTGATGCTGATTTCTTTCCTGTCTCCAGAAACTAGTGCAAAGTCAAACATCCTAATTTTCCTTGATTCCCTTTTGAATCACCTGGCATGGTGATGCTTATGGCACTTGAGTGTCTGTTGCATTTCCTTGGACTGAGTAAAACTATTTTTAAGGTTAGAAGTTATGGCTTTGCTTTAACTGGTATTCAAATCAAACATTTCCTGGTTAAAGTAACTTTTTAGCATTTGCTATCAATGAAGAGTAACCATTCTGCTGCGTTCTGGGATAAGAAGATGGTCTTCTTTCATGAACCATGAGTATCAGGTGTATGTCTTTGACAAGATGCTATTGTACAGCCCCTATGCTTCTCTGCCAAGAGCAGTGGAAGAAGTAAGCAGAGACTATCGCCATTCCTCTGCAAGTCCTCTGTATGGTCTGCAGAGTGCTCTCTGACAACCGAGGATGACCTGGAAGTTCTGACCCTCCAGCTGCTACCTCCCAGTTACTGGGATGATAAGCATGAGCCATCCTGTTGTCCCTGTGGCACGGGACTATTGAAGCCAGGCCTTCACAGATGCTAGGCTCTCAGCCTACCGACTCTACTCTAGCTCCAGCCCTAAAGCAAGGAACTCTTTCTGTCAGACCAAATGACTATTGAAAGAGAAGATTAAAAGTATGATATACCTGTGCTTGCAGACAGGAGCCTAGCTTAACTGTCCTCTGAGAGGCTTCATCCAGCAGCTGATGGAAACAGATGCAGAGACCCAGAGCCAAACAATAGTGGAGCCCGGGAGTCTTGTGGAAGAGTGGGAGAAAGGATTGAGGGAGCTGGAGGGGTCAAGGACACTACAAGAAGACCTATAGAGCCAACTAACCTGGGCCCATGGGGGCTCACGGAGACTGAACCACCAACCAAAGAGCACGCATGGGCTGGACCTACGCCCCTACACATATGTGGCAGATGTGCGGCCTGTTTTTCATGTGGGTCCCCTAACAATGGGAGGAGGGGCTGTCTCTGACTCTGATGCCTGCCTTTGGATCCCTTCCCCCTAGCTGGGCTGCCTTGTCTGGCCTCAGTGGGAGAGGATGCACTTAGTCCTGCTGTGACTTGATATGTCAGGGTGGGTTGGTACCCATGGGGGTCTCCCCTTCTTGGACAAGAGGAGGGAGGAATTGGGGGAGGAGGTGTGAGGGTGGGACTAGGAGGAGAGAAAAAGAGAGGGCTACAATCAGGCTGTAAAGTGATTAAATAAAGGGGAAAAGTAAAAACTGTGTCTTTCTGAAAATTTTATAGCTTCAATATGTATATAAATTTAAAGAATTATTTTCATTTTTATTATGTGTATGTGTCTGTGTGTATATGTGTCTTTGAGTGTCTGTCTATCTGTGTCTGTGTGTGAGTCTGTGTCTGTGTGTGTGTATCTGTGTGTGTATGTATCTGTGTCTTTGTATGTCTGTTCCTGCCTCTATCTGAGTGTCTGTAACTGTGTGTCTGTGTATATCTGTGTCTTTGATTGTCTGTGTATCTGTGTCTGTGTATGATTCTGTGTGTCTGTGTATGTGTGTGTGTGTATCTTGTCTTTGTGTGTCTCTGCCTGTCTCTATGTGAAGGTCTGTAACTGTGTATATCTGTGTCTTTGAGTGTCTGTGTATGGTTCTGGCTGTCTGTGTATATCTGTGTGTGTGTGTGTGTGTGTGTGTGTGTGTGTGTGTGTGTGTGTATGTATCTTGTCTTTGTGTGTCTCTATGTGCGCGTATAACTGCACTCACCAGAAGGGGACATCGGATCTCTTAGAGCTAGAGTTTGTGAGTCATTCAACAAGAATGCTGTTTCTTATAGCAAAGCATCACGTGCTCTTAACTGCAGGGAGATCGCTAGCTTGTCATCAATTTTTGTAGTTTTTAATTATGGATAGTCAACTAGAAAACTTCTCCTCAATTAAAAATTCATTTTGTTTGATTGTACCCAAAAGTAAATCAATTTTTCTTGTCACTGAGAAAGTTTGACAATATTTGAATAGAAGGACCTCTTCTCCTATTTTATCGGAGGTCCAGTATCCCTGAAAACTGCTGAAGCTGGCCGTGGGGATCACAGCTTGGAGCCTGGAAGAGAACATGTGGTCACTATAAATGTCATTTTGATGTTACAGAGAGTTGGCAAGACTTGAATGTGCTTTTATGGGGCTCCTTTGTTGGTGACAAGTTCCATGGTGCAAATTATTAGGGACATCTTGTTTGTATTCATTCTCCTTGTAAATGTGTCTTATGACCAGACACTGTAGGCTTATATAAGCGGTTATGAGGGCAGAAAAGATTATTTTTTCCTAATCCAACAACAACCTAGTAAGGAAAAGGAATTATCAGTGAATTTTAGGGAAACTGTAAAATGTTTTTGAACACTTTTACCTCTGTTTGAGTTGCTTTGACTTAAAATTTACTTAATTCTTTACTTTCTGGATAGGGATATAGGACTGAGTTTTCTCCATTTTTGTTTCTATAGCAAAGTGAATTTTTGTCATTATCACACAATAAAAACCATAAAGGTCTTTTATATTTGATTATATGATGGACATAGTTCTTATTGAAAGATACTCTTTTAGTGTGTCTCATGAGAAAGTACAAAATGTTCAGAGTGACTGAGTAGAGCTCATTTGGGTCTTAAAATATTGTTTTAGATATTAGTTTAAATATTGGAAAGCTCGACAGCATGAGACCAAGGTTGATTATTGTGGTCATTTAGCATTACAATTGGTCACTGTGCTGGCGTGGCTACTGTGGATCACATGTGATACTTAACGGACAGACGATAGCGGAAGTTTGCACACTGATGCTGAAGCTTCTCAGTGGTGTTATTTTTACACAGAATACATAGATGTACATAGAAACATACATACTCATGCCTGCAGAGAAAGCTGTTTGCTACCTCTAGCTAGCTCTGGGTAACTGGTATGTTCTGCTCCGTCTGTGTTTATATTGAATCTGTAGGTTGCTTTGGGTAAGGTGGCCATGTTTGCTATGTTAATCCTACTGATCCATGAACTCGGGTGAATTGGTTCATTTTCTGATATTTTCTTCAAGTTCTTTCATATATGTTATATAAAACATATGACAGCCCAGAGCAAAGGCGCGGTTGCTTGGCGGAGGACTGCTGGCTGCTAGTTGGTTCAGCTGCCTTTGCTGTTTGCTGATTTGCTGGTTTCCTGGACTGCTGGGTTTCCTGACGACTGACATTGGTGTTGCCCCCAAAAGAATCTACGACCCTACCCAGCACGAAGTAGCAGAGAGAACTCTGCTCTCTGACCCCACTAACCTTCTTTCTCTCCTACCCAGTGTTGGGGGGCTGGAAGAGAGGTAGAAGTGTTTAAGAACTCTAAATAAAGTAGGTTGTTAAAAAGTCTAAGCCTATAGCTGAAGCCTTCTTCCTCTGGGCTGTCATATTCAAACTCCTCAAAGTCCTCAGAAGTCAACTAATTCCAGCTGGCAAAGACCACGCTCCGCACGAGACACTTAACACGTGTGGACAAACTAAAATCCTCAAGTTGGAATTATGACAAAAACATGTTTACATATCATAAGCCAAAACATCCCCAACTGTGCCTGGCTTTTCGTCAACATCTTAAAGTTTTTAATTACATAAATCTTTCACTTGCTTGGGTAGAGTTACCCCAAGATATTTGGTATTATTTGAAGCTATTATGAAAGGTGTTGTTTCCCTGATTTCTCTCTCACTCAATTTGTTATTTGAATATGGGAGGGTTACTGTTTTTTTGCGAGTTAATTTTGTATTCAACTACTTATGTTGTTAATATTCAAAGACAAATCCATTATTCAGTTTTCAACCCCCAGATTAGTCTTTTGGTTTCGGGACTAGCATAAGGAATAAGAAAGGGCAACTAGGTCAAGAAGACAGAAACCAAACAAGGCTAGAGGGAAGGACTCTCAACCCAGCCCAGGCCTCCGCGGAGTGGCAGACCTGAGCAGCTTCGCCTGTCTCCACTCTGTACAGCTGGTGAAAAGCTCTGAGCACTTTCAGAGGAAAGAGTTGGCAGGTGCAGGCTCTGTACAGAGGCCCACGGAAGGGAGGCAGCTGCTGCCTCAGGAGTCATGGAGATGAAGCTGGCTGTGAAAACAAGGCTCGTTAGTGACAAACTCGAAGACCCCGGAGCAGGAGCATCAGCATCCTAAAGTTATTGGCAAACGTAGGGAAATCAATGAAAACAGAAGAATGCTTATGTCTTGACGCTGGGGGACTGACGGTCAGAGCCATCGGTCGTGGCTCTGAGTCACGTGGCTCTGACCGTCACATCCCTGGGGTCCCTGAAGGCTGGCGAGTCTGGGTTGTCAGACGCAGGACTTTCCCATGCGTTTTCTTAAACTTTTGGGAGAAGAATCTCTCAGAGGAAAGCAGCTCACCTGTCTCCCCGTCCTCTGCCCTACCTCACGGTTGTTATACACGCATATGACAATTGCTGAAAATATTTCTAACTGTGATTTTGAAGGTTTTAGCATGCAATTATAAGAAAGACCATTACATTTCTAATGAATTATATCAACTTCTCTTTCAGAAATTGAAGAGAAGAGAGTGAGCAACACACAGGAAGAAGTGAGTTTTCTTATATTTCAAATAACTATGTTAAAACACAATTAACTGTGATAACATCACTGTGGTTTCTTTTCCCCCTCCTTATTCTGGGGATCAAACCCAGCGTCTCCTGCACAGGCACGCGCCCGACTCAGCTACACCCCTAGCCCAGCATACTCTTTGGAAGAGAATTTGTTGGTACTAGTCTACATTAATGTTAACTCTGTGTGTGATAATACCACAGACAATGTAAACAAATGGCATGAATAAATATTACTGTGTTATAGAAAGTACTAGGTTGCTTTTAGTGAGTTTGCAGTAAAATAATATGAAAATCTCTGCCTCTCAGTTACCTTACTTCTTGCTGAAACTTTAAGCCCTGCAAAAATTTCTAAATTAAAACATTGACTTTAGTGGTAGGATATGCCAATAATAATTTCCTGAGTGATTATATATGAACCTGATAAGCAGGTCTGGGCAACATTGAAATTCAGGAGTAAGGGCATGGAGGCTGTGCTGCTCATATCTCGAAAGGCCTTTAACTGTTTAGAGCCAAAGACAGCCCCATTGACAGCCCCATTGCTCAAATCTGGGGAGAAGGAGACCTAGAGCTTCGGTAACCAAAGCTAATGGGTTCCCTGAATAACAGGTTCAAATACGAACGTAGAGCCAGTCTGAACATTCAACACCTCTTACCTTTTTCATATCTATATGAACAATTCAGGTAGGAACAATTCAGGCAGGGGAGGTTTGGAGATCTGATAGAGAATATAAAACATATTGTAGAGAAATAATGTAGAGTCAGTAAAGGAACAAAGAGAGAATGGATGGGCTGTGGGTGTAAGCAGTTTCCCTGATCATGAGTAAATGTACAACACCCAAAGGGGAAATTCTAGAAATTGCAAAGTATCAAATAACATTTTCACAGCTTTAAACAATTTACTGAGAAAGTAGGTGCAAAAGCGGCTTTGAAAACTAAGCACCTATATAAAGTAGGTTTCATTGTGTTTCACCATTATCCTGCTGAGACAACACAACATTTCTGTAGAATTGGTTTCCTACTTAGTGTAGAATGTGTGTATGGAAAAAGATACGTGAAATCCCAGAGGTAGTGGCTGCTGATCAAGATCAGCCTGACGCGACTGAAGCAAGAATGATGCCCCAGAATCGTCAGTCACCTACATGGTTAATGTTAGGGCACCACAGAACTCTGCTCCAGAGACTACGCTGGGCCGGACGAGTAGCTCAGTGGGGAGTGTGCCTGTGTGTGAGCCTGGGTTCCATACTCAGTACAAGGGAAAAAACAATCTCTGCTGCAGCTTGCTCATTTGCTAAGCATTTGACAAGTGTTCGTTTCAATTTTCTTACCTTTACTTTTTGATAGACTTATTTTGCATCAGTAAATGATAACATCTGGATGATGACTTTGAGGACGACTTAGTTTATACAAATGTGCCTCACTTCGGGCTAACACTTTACAAAATAATTTCCACTTTCTTTCAAACTCTATACCTCACATTCTTTCGTATATGCATGGAAAAGAAAACCACTTCTCAAATATGCCTTGTAACTATTTATACTTAAGTTTTTCTCAGCAAAGGTCACTGCACATGATAGAACTTATTAATTAGGACCCTTTCATTCATTGCATTAAAATATTTTTAAGTTTTCTTTTTGACACAAAGTGTCATGTAGCCCAGGCTGACCTCAGTGTCACTAGATGGCAGTGGCTGGCCTTGAACTTCTGACCCTCCTTCACCCACCTCTCTAGCGATAGGACTGCAGACATCCACAACTATAGTCCATTTTATGAAGTGATGGAGGAGTCAAACACAAGGCTTCGTGCGTGCGAGGCAACACTACAGGTCTGTCCTTTCAATAAACTCAGTAAAGTCGCCTGGACACAACTGACTGAGGCATGAACTACATAAACAGTAAGAATAAATAATACCTGTAATATAGAGATGATTCCATATAATTAAAGAACAGTGGTTTTGACCTTGAAATATGTTCTTATATTTGCCATTTTAAAAAGTGAAACTTCTAAATAGCCTTGTTATGATCTGGGATGTTTATGTTATAGTGCTATGTAGCAGTTTTGGTAAGAAAGAACTTACCAAAAGGTAAGTTAGTAAGTAAGGTAACTTTCCAAAAGGACAGACAAAAGAGTATTACCTTAACCTTGTCATTCTGAGTAAAAGCAGGCTTTAAACTGAATGTGTCAACTCAAGATTGCTTCTACGAATGAAGGAATCTAATTTTCTCATTGGAACCCTCATCAGTTACAGAGGCAGATAATATAAATATACACATATATGTACATATGTTATGTGTGTGGATCTATATCTATCTATACCACTGGCCTATTTTTTGATGTACACTTTGTATCAAACCCATGTTTTTCTTGCAATTGGATTACTATCCTTTTATTTCCTTAAAATAAACTAATCTGGGGGAAGGCGAAAGCTCAACAGGCAATTTTGCAAACAAGCCTGACACCCCAAGTCTGATCTCCAGGACCCACACCTAGAAGGAAAGAACCAACTCTAGGAATTGTCCTCTGACCTACAGGCGTGCACCAAGCATGTGCCCACCCACCCACATGCGAACACAAATAAAATGTAATAAAATCACATACAATATTGTAAACAAATTTTAATAATAAAAGTAAGAAACAATTTCAAGATCTAAGAGCTGAGAATTTTATGAGGAAACAGATCCTTTAGCTTTATACAGTTTGGGGGTCTGGGGTATCACTGAGCCTCTCTGTAATTGATTACAGCGCTACTTCTCCGTGGGGAGACATCGCAAAGGCCTTGGAGATTTCGCGCAGTTTTGTCTTCTTCACAGGTCTGACCGCTGTGTGTTTTCTGCGCAAGTCTAACGCCTTTGTTTTCCTTGTCTGCAGCTGCAGAACGCATCCCCTAAGCAAAGGAAGCAGAGTGTGTTCACGCCGCCTGCCCTGAAAGGTACTGCTAGGGACCATTCCGGGGTGTCATGAGTGATGGGTGTCAGGACCCACAGGCTGTTTGTCCCTAAGGCTCTTCTGTAGATACAGGCTCGTCTCAGCTCTGCCTCTAGCAACAGGGTGGAGATCCACAAGAGATTTACCTCTCTGAAGCTTTGTTTCGTCTGGGGTGGAGGAGGCAGTTGAAATTAATTGATAACTTCAGAGTCTCAGAATTGTAGAATGGGAAAAAAAAAATCAGTTTTCAAAATAAGGACAAAGACTTTTTTGCTTTTACCTTTCAAAATCTAGTTCCTTTGGAAGAATTTTTTCCATAATCTCTCCTTGTGCTTGGTGATCAGCACGTGATTCTCAGGAGTCTCCCCCTTAAGCACTGTAGAAAGGACACAGGGTCGCATCACCGCGGCCTCGGGTCAGGAACATCTACTGAGCCCAGTGGAGCACCAGTTTGCTGTACTCCTAAAGCTGCCCCCGTCACGCCAGAGAACGCTGGCTCAGAGGCTGGTGTTTCCCCAGACCTTCTCTCAAAACTAGAACCGCCAAGTAACATTTAAGTGTATCAGTATTTTGACAAACACTAGTTCCAGGAAAGGCTTCTTTTCTTTTTCACACAAAAATGTTCCTGACACAGGCTGCGACTGGTCAGGCCAGCAGGCGCGGTCCAGCTTGGCTCCCGGCTGCTGGTTCAGGCTCATCACGCTGCCCTCCAGCTCTGAGTCAGCGCGGGAGAGGCCAGCAGGGAAGCTGAGAGGTCTCAGCCAGGAGTGAGAGCTGCCAATTCTTCTTGTCTTTTCCGGGAGGTGGGATAGGAGTGGATTCAGAGCGACTCTCAGTAAACTTCCGTGCCATGCAGCCATAAAAGGCCGTTTCTGTTTACATAAGGCTGAGGAAATAACACAGCCATCTGCATTGTAGCTTATCGTAAGGTAATTACTGAAATTCCCCGGCGTCACTGTCTAACGATCAGTGTAGGGTTTTAGAGATAGTTTTCACTGTGAGTGATTTGTATTTTTCAAGACACATCAGGTTTGGCATGAATGGACAACGGTGAAAGATGTATGTGCAGTTGCTTCGTTATCTCCTCTGTTCTATTTTGGGTTCCCCTAAGCTAAATAAAGTTGTACTGTCCTCCTGTCCTCAGAGAATAAGTATTATTTTGAAAGGAAAATCTTAAACTCAAAGGCCTAAGAGGCCATGGTGTTCATTATTTTTAGCTCTCAAATATCTTAAGAATGTGGGATCCTAGAATTTAGGGAAGCTCGTTCTACTGAAGCATTTTTAATACAGCTTTATGCTGTGGAGTCCAGACATTACTCTTCAACAGCCACCATCTGCAGCAATGAGCCAAAGCCTAAAGGAAGGGCAGCCATGCCTTCACCCAGGCGTCGGACACTGGTCCAAATCACTTAGTGAATCTCCATGTGAGTTTTCATCTTATGATAAAAGGAAAAGGGCAAATCGAAATGATTTCCTCCATTTATCTGTTCCTAAGAGCTGGAAAGGTGTGTCCGAAGACCAGCTTAGCCAACTGCAGCCCATGGTCTATCGTGAGCACAGTGAGGATTTAATCGTAAGAGAGACGGCTGAACAGAGAGAGAGCTGCTGAGAGGCTAGACATATCGGATCAGTCCCCAAAATGTAACGTTCTTCAGACTGCAGCGCAGTGGCGCAGCAGTGAGAGAAAGATGGTCTGCTGGGAGTGCAAAGCGCCAACAGAGGCAATTAACAGCTGTGGAAAAAGAGTGTTCTGAGGGAAGGTTGGCAGTGGCCTTATGAAGGAGCCAGTGAGTGACTGGCTAGAAAAATAAAACCAAGAAGGCAGAGTCTGACTTCTCTTGCTTGAGGAGTTACTGGGCACAGTAAAGGTAGGACGGGAGTCTGAACTTCCATCTACTGCTGCTTCCCTCCAGCCTATAGGGTCATTTATAGTTTCTCTTCTGAGATTACTGTAGCACAGACAGTAGACTTAGGAAACAGCAGGCTGGGCTAGAGAGATGATTCAGCCATTAAAGGCTAGGCTCACAACCCAAATATGAGAAGAAGGCATGCCTACATGGCCTGTCGGGATGGGAGGAGGATTTCCTAGGAAGCCACAAGGGAGAAGAGCAGAGCCTGGTGTGCTGTTCTACCAGGCTCTCTGCCTGAAAGAGGTGCTGTCGACCCTCAAGATCTCCAGATTGCAGCTAACTACTACATTTCTGCACTTGAATGTTACCAGGATTCTCTAATATGTCTGGAACCAAACCTATAAAGCTTTTTTTGTTGTTGTTGTTAAATCTTGGATGATCCTAATTTGTCTAGATGAGCTAAGAACAAAAGAAAGACTAAAAAGTGGGGTGGGCCAGGAAGCAGGCTTGGAGAAGGGGGCTGGCATGACCAGTGATCAATTCCATTGTCCAAACTTATTTCCCTTCCTTCTGGAAGCTCTCCTTATTAGGAAGATCTTCCGCTGAGGCTCTTCTTGTGTGTTTATGACTTTTGTTGTCATTCTGTTCTGAGTCTTGCTACTACTGGCAGCACATTTTTCAATATTAGACACCTAAATATTTCAACACATCTTTCAGGCCCTAGTCACATCCTGATGTCAAGCAGGCTTGCCGTTTAGTTTCTTTTACTCATTCTTGATTTCTTTGTAATCTCTATTTTGTCTATATCATTCTAGACATACATCTTTCAAAATCAACCTAATATTTGGAGTGAAGACTGATGTGAAGACAAAGAAGCAGTTATGCCTGAAATTTCCTTCATGCTCCCAAACTTAATCTCTTAGCTCAGCCTACATCTAGCTTTTCTGCATCTGTGTACATTGTGGAAAATAATAATTTACTATGAATCTAAAAATTCTGAACCTCAGTCATGTACTGACTTCCATATTCAGCAATCGTTTCTCATTATAAATTTTAAGTATTTTCTTACTCCAGCAAAATGGAAGTCAGCACTGTAGTCTCAATGGGCTTTGCTATCTTTTTGGCTGTTGGATTGGCGTATCGTTGTTTGTCTCCTGAATCTACCATTCATTCTGGTTTCAGTTATCTCAATGGTGTGCCATCCACAGAGGAAATAAATTTATCTTTTATATTCTTAATCCAAGTCCATTACAAAATTACCAAACAGAACAAACTGCACCTGCACACACACACACACACACACACACACACACACACACACACCACTGTCCTGGACCACATGTGTCTCTCTGATTGACACTCTGTTTGACTGCCACAAGTTAGCAGTTATCTACCAGACGTAATGGGATTCTCCCCCTTCTATTCTGAAGTCCTCCAAAGCACTCTTTTTTAGCAGGTTGTTGTATTTTAAATATGTTGTGTTCACCTCACTTTTTATAACCATATGGATCAATCATAAATTTAAGATGTATATTGTACTTAAAATGACAAAAGTTGACATTGTCATTGAAAATGCTTTTTTCTCCTCACACTGTAATCTAGTGCTTTATTATCAGATAAGTAGAAAGTTTTGAATATTATCATCAAATTCACAGCTGATGACTGTCCCTGTGTACTTTATATGTTTGTTTATGTGGTGGTCAGACTGCAATTTACAGAATATTCAATTAGATTATTATTGGATTGCTTGAATCTTGTTTTCAGAAAGGCAAAGTGAATTTGAGTCCTGGCACAGGATATGGCTGACTCATTTCCACCAGTGTGTGTGTGTGTGTGTGTGTGTGTGTGTGTGTGTGTGTGTGTGTG